>NW_007255240.1:503557-504595 GCF_000164805.1 Carlito syrichta | reverse complement strand
CCCAGGCTGGAGTGCAGTGGCACATTCACAGCCACCACAGCCTTGACTTGCTGGGCTCAGGCAGTCCTTCCGCCTGAGCCCACCAGAAGGGATCCTTCCTACCGTACAAGAGTGAGAAAGGAAGACTGATGTCCCATTCACCCCACCTTTCCTTCCTCTCCCCCTGAGCCGTACTGGGGAGATTGTGAACAAGCCTGTAGCCCCACAGGAGATGGCAGGTGGATTGACATGTGAGCAGCTGAAAGGAATAATTACAGAACCTGCCACAAGAGGACAGTTCTATTTAGATTTTAGTTAGGTTCGATTTGCACCCCCCCCCCTTTTTTGTTCTTCTTTTTGTTTTGGTTTAGTGTGTGTGTGAGGGTTTGATTTGCAGCCCCTTTTCTTTCCTCTTTCTCTTTCGTTTTGTGTGTGTGTGTGTGTGTGTGTGTGATTTGCAGCCCCTTTTCTTTCCTCTTTCTCTTTCGTTTTGTGTGTGTGTGTGTGTGTGTGTGTGTGTGTGTGTGTATGTGTGTGTGTGTGTGTGTGTGTGTGTGTGTGTTTGGTTTTCCTGTTTTGTGATTTTTTGTATTTTATTTTTGTTTGCTTTGGTTTTTCTTTATTTTTTGTTTTCTGTTTGTCTTTTTTTGTTTTTTATTCTTGTTTTTGCTTTTGCTTTTCTGTGGTTTCTTTTATTTTTAATTTTTTATTATTTTCATCCACTCTATTTCTGTCTACTTTTCTCTGATCTCCTCACTACTGTTACTTTATCTTGGACTCAGGAGGTATACACATGTACCCATTGCATCATCACATAGAGTGGAGGTGGGGAGTGGGTCTCAGGGAGCCCATACACCAATGAGTGACTATTGGAACTTGCAAATAGTTTCTGAATCCTAGCTCCCCACCTTCCACTTTATTCGACTCAAAACTACAAGAAAGAGCAAAGTTTTCCATCCCCCGCCCTGTTTCAAAACAAGACAAATTCAGAACCTCTTATTAGGGAAGAATAGAGGACTGAGTAAACAACAGAAGTGAAAGTACTCCCCCCCCCCCCCC
>NW_007255240.1:494944-503537 GCF_000164805.1 Carlito syrichta | reverse complement strand
CCCACCAACCCCACTACCACTGAATAACAGAATTAAAGAGAAAAGAAAGAGATCTGTCACAAATGAGGAAAAATCCATGGAAGAACACAGGTGATTCCCAGTGTCATGAAAAGGCATCACCTAAAAAATCAGACCTCAGAGCCCAAACAATGGAAATCACCAACCACTGGCCCCAGAACACAACAGGGATTAGGGAATGGATGGAACCAGTGAATAAGACTCAAGAAAGACAAGATGCAGTACTGAAAGAACTTGTAACAGAGAATTTGACCATAAAAACTTCATCCAGGAAACAAATAACAAGATGACAAGCATAGAAAGCAGAATTAACCAAGCAGAAGAAAGAATCACAGAGTTTGAAGACCAAAACATGGAATTAACCCAATCTGTTAAAAACATACAAAGGGCTGGATACAGTGGCTAAGCCTATAATCCCAGCACTTTGGGAGGCTGAGACGAGAGGATTGCCTGAGCCTGGGGTTCAAGACCAGCCTGGGCAACTTGGTGAGACCTCATCTCTACAATAAATCACACATACACAAAAAAAAAAACCTAGCCAGGCATGGTGGCATGCATCTGTGGTTCCAGCTATATGGAATGCTGAGGCTAAAGGATTGCAGGTCAAGGCTGCAGTGGTCATGAGTGTGCCACTGCACTCCAGCCTGGGTGACGAGAGTGAGATTCCAACTCAAAAAGAAAAAAAAAATAGAAAACTCAGAAAGAACAAAGCCTCCAAGAGATGTGTCATTATATAAAGAGGTCGAATTTATCCCTGACTGGTATCCCAGAAGTAGAAAGGGAAACAGAGAACACCTTGGAACGAGTATTTCAGAAAGTTAACCAAGAAAATTTTCCCCATCTCACCAGAGTTGTGACCATCCAAACACAAGAGATTCAGAGAACCCCCACAAGACATCAAATGAGAAGATCAACCCCTAGGTACATAATAATTCACCTACACAGAGAAGGTATAAAAAAAAAAAACCATAAAGGCAGCGAGAGAGAAAGGTCAGACCACCTACCAGGGAAGACCAATCAGAACAGCAGCAGACTTACCAGCAGACTTACCAGCAGAAACGTTACAAGCTAGAAGGGACTAGAGTCCAATTTTCAAAGTCCTCAAAGGTAAACAATTTCAACCAAGAATTCCCTGCCCATCCAAGCTCAGCTTCATCAGCAATGGAAAATTAAAATCCTTCCCAGACATCTAATATCTAAAAGATTATGCTGGTTCCAGACCAGCTTTACAGGAGGTGCTCAAAAAGGTATTAAGCGCAGTTGGAAAAAAAAAAAAAAAACCAACCATGTACTTCCCAAGATGAAGGAAAACATAGAATCAACATAACATACCTTGTGACTACAAAATTGAAAACATATACATTTGTCAACCCAAAAGTTAAAACAAAACAGCCTTGTAAGAGCCTCATGACAGGGATAAACTATCACATTTCAATAATCAACCTGGATATCAATGGACTAAATGCCCAATGAAAAGACAGAGAATGGCAAACTGTGTTAAAAAAAAAAAAACAAAGACCCAACAATATGCTGCCTTCAAGAAACACAGATGACTACAAAAGACAACCACAGACTCAAAGTTAAAGGATGGAAAACAAGCTTTCAAGCAAACAATGCAAAAAAAGACAGAAGTCGTGATCTTTTTTCCTTTTTTTTTAAATTTGAGTTGGAGTCTCACTCTGTCCCCCAGACTGAAGTGCAGTGGCTGCTCCTGGCCACCGCAGCCTCAATCTGCAGGGCTCCGGCGATCCTTCCACCTCAGCCTTCCGAGTAGCCGGAATTACAGGTGCGTGCTACCACGCCCAGCTAATTTTTTTTTTATTTATTGTAGAGATGAGGTCTCACCTGCCCAGGCGGGTCTCGAACCCGCGGGCTAAGGCAATCCACTCACCTCAGCCTCCCAAAGGCGCAGGATTACAGGCTGAGCCACCGAGCCCGGCTAGAAGTAATGATCTTAATATCAAACAAAACAACCTTCAAGTTATCACAAATTTAAAAAGATATGGACGGATACTACATAATGATAAAAGTTTGAGTCAATCAACAAGAAATATCCATCCTAAACATATATGCACAAGAACACCATATTTTATAAAACAACTACTAAATAAACACACAAAAAAGATATTGACTCTAACACTATCATAGCTATGGACTTAAATATCCCACTAACAACCCTAGATAGATCACTGAGGAAAAAAATCAACAAGGAGATCCAGAACCTCAATTTGACATTTGACCAAATGGACTTAATTAGATACCTACTCAACAACCACAGAATATACATTCTACTCACCACCATCACTACATGGAACATACTCCAAGATTGACCACATCCTCAGCATAAATCAAGCATAAACAAATTTCAAAAAATTGAAATACTGCCATGCACCTTCTCAGACCACAGTGGAATAAAAATAAATATTGCCATCAACAAGAGGCCCCCAAAACACACAAAGACATGGACATTAAACAGCATAATATTGAACAACTCCTGAGTCAACATGGAAATCAAAATGGAAATTAAAAGCTTCTTAGAAACATGAAAACAAAGACACATCTTACCAAAACCTCTGGGATACCATGAAAACAGTACTAAAAGAGGAATTTATAACTCTACACACACACATCAAGAAAATAGATCGCAAGTTAACAGCCTAACAAATCACAGAAAGGAACTGAAAAGGAAAGACCAACAAAACTGTAACTTCAGCAGAAGAATCCAGATCACCAAAGTAAAAGCTCAAATTTGTGACATGGAATACAAAAATATCATAGAAAAAAATCAATGAAACAAAAAACTGATCCTTTGAAAGAATAGACAAGATTGATGGACTCCTAGCCAAATTGACCAAAGAGAGAAAAAGCCCAAATAAACACAATCAGAAATGCAAAAGATTAAGTCACAACAGACCCTGAAGAAATACAAAAGATTATCAGAGATTACTATGCACACCTGTATGGAAACAAACTCAAAAACCTAAGTGAAACAGAGGACTTTCTGACATCACACAAACTCCTAAAAGTTGAAACAAAAAGAAATTGAGACCCTAAATAGACCAATAACAACTGAGGAAATAACTCTGTCACAAGAAGGTTTTCTACAAAGTCATAAGAAAGTTGCCTACAAAAAAAAGCCCTCAACCCGATGACTTTCCAGCAGAATTCTACAAGACATACAAGGAGAAGCTGATACCAATCCTATTGAAAGTATTTCAGGCAATTGAGAAAGATGGAACTCTCCCCAAATTGTTTTATGAAACTAACATCACACTGATACCCAAACTGGGTAAAGATCCAAAAAAGAAAGAGAACTATAGGCCAATATCCCTGGTGAACATAGATGCAAAAATTCTCAACAAGATTCTAGTATATCAAATCCTACAATGCATCTCAAGAATCATCCACCATGACCAAGCAGGCTTCATTCCTGGGATGCAGAGCTGGTTCAATATCCACAAGACCATAAATGTAATTAAATACATCTACAGATGTAAATACAAGAACCACATAATTATATCACTAGACGCAGAAAAAGTTTTCAGCAAAATCTAGCATCCCTTCTTCATAAAACCCCTTGAACACCTAGGCATAGAGGGAGCATACCTCAAAATAGTAAGAGCCATCTACAATAAATCCACAGCCAACATATTGCTAAATGGATAGAAATTGGAAGCATTTCTCCTGAATACCAGAACAAGGCAAGCTGCCTACTCTCACCCCTCCTGTTCAACATAATGTTGGATGTCCTAGATAAAGCAATCAGACAAGAGAAGGAAATCAGGGGTATCCACATAGGAAACAAGGAAGTTAAGTTATCCATCTTTGCTGATTATATGATTCTATACCTTGAAAACCCAAGAGAATCTTTCAGAAACCTCCTTGCACTGGTAATGGACTTCGGCAAAGTCTCAGGGTACAAAATAAACATGCAAAAAACAAACACATTCTTATACCTGGTCAACAACAAACAGACAGAGAACCAAATAAAAAGCACAATTCCATTCACAATAGCCATACAAAAGAAATTAAATACCTCAGCATCATCCTAACCAGAGATGTGAAGGACCTTTCTAATGAAAACTACAAAACACTACTCAAAGAAATCAGCGAAGACACAAACAAATGGAAAAATATTCTATGCTCATGGATTAGAAGAACCAACACTGTTAAGATTGTTAAGACAATCTACAGATTCAACACAATATCCATCAAATTAGCAACATTATTCTTTTCAGAACTGGAAACAATATAGAAATTTATATGGAAACATACATGACCACAAATAGCCAAAGCAATCTTCATCAAAAGAAACCTACCTATCACCATACACAAAAATTAACTCTAAATGGATCAAAGACCTAAACATAAAACCTCAAACTATAAGAATCTTAGAAAATTCAGGAGACACCCTTATGGAAATTGGAACGGGCAACCAATTCCTGATCAAAACCCCAAGTGCCCATACCATAAGACATAAGATAGACAAGTGGGACTTCATCAAACTGACAACTTCTACAAAGCAAAAGAAACCACAAGAGAGCAGGGAGACAGCCCACAGAATGGGAAAACATATTTGCCAACTGTTTATCTGACAAAGGCCTAACATTCAGGATCTACAAGGAAATCAAATGCACCAAAAGGAAAAAAAAATCCCATTAAAAAGTGGGCGAAAGACATGAATAGACACTTCTTAAAAGAAGATATATGGGCAGCCAACAGACACATGAAAAAGTGCTGAACCTCACTAATCATCAGAGAAATGCAAATCAAAATCACATTGAGATACCAGCTAAGCCCAGGAAGAATGGCCATCATTAATAAAACAAACAACAACAGATGCTGGTGAGGATATGGAGAAAAACGAATGCATCTGCACTGCTGGTGGGAATGCAAACTAGTGTATCCTCTTTGGAAGACAGTGTGGTGATTTCTGAAAGAACTAGAAATTGACCTTTCATATGACCCAGCAATCCCCCTATTGGGAATATACCCAGAGGAACTCAAATCATTCTACCATAAAGATACCTGCACACGCATGTTTGTTGCAGCTCTATTCACGATAGAAAAAACATGGAACCAACCATACTGCCCATTGAAGCTGGACTGGATTTTTTTTTAATGTGGTACATATTCACAGTGGAATATTATGCAGCCACAAAGAAGGACAAACATGGACTTCACAGCAACTTGGATGAATTTAGAATCTATCATACTCAGTGATCTATCACAGAAACTAAGAACAGAGTACCTTATGTTCTCACTTATTATCATAATACTATAAGAAAGAGATTGGCAGTAGAGAAAAACTGCCAGGGGGTTGGGGATGGGATTGGTAGTTGAGGGAAACTACCAGGAGAGTGAGGGGCACACCTCATCAACAAGGGTACCTACATAATGAATATTTGTATACCTAACCTGAATTGTACCACACATCTTTAAAATGTTAAAAAAAAGTGAGAAAGAAAAAGAAGAGAAACAGTGCAAGGTATCACACTTCCAGACTTTGAGCTTTGTTATAAGGCTACAATAATCAAACCAGCCTGGTATTGGTAAAAGAACAGGCATATAGACCAATGAAATAGTATAGAGATTCTGGAAGCAAAACTTCAATTTCTGAACCAACTCATCTTCAACAAAGCTTCCACCAACAGCTACTGGAGACAGGAGAAATTATGCTGGGAAAACTGGTTGACCACATGTAGAAAAATGAAACAGGACTCATACCTGTCACCATACACAAAAACCAACTCTAAATTTAAAGACCCAAATTTGAAACCTCAAACTATAAGAATCTTAGAAAACACAGGAGACACCCTTACAGAAATTGGAATAGGCAACCAATTCCTGATCAAAATCACAAAAACCCATGCCATAAGGGATAAGATAGACAAGCAGGACCTCATCAAACTGAAAAAGCTTCTACAAAGCAAAAGAAACCATCAAGAGAGTGGGAAGGTAGCCCACAGAATGGGAAAAAATATTTGCTAACTGTATATCTGACAAAGACTTAACATCCAGGGTCTACAAGGAACTCAAATGTACCAAAAGGAAAAAAACAAGCAGCCTCATTAAAAAGTGGGCAAAAGATATGAATAGACACTTCTCAAAAGAATACATATGAGCAGCCAACGGATACATGAAAAAAGGCTCAGACTCACTAATCGTCAAATAAATGCAAATCAAAACCACATTGAAATACCACCTAACTCTAGTTGAGATGGCCATTATTAATAACTCAAAAAGCAGCAGAATATGAGGAAAAGGGAATGCTTTTACAGTTGGTGGTAGTGTAAATTAGTACAACCTCTGTGGTAAACAGTGTGGCAGTTTTAGATTTTAGATCTAAAAATCAACCTTCCATATAAACCAGCAGTCCACGTTCTGGGAGTATAACTGGAGGAACTCAAATCATCCACCAAAAAAGGTAACCTGCACACGCATGTTTATTGCAGCACTATTTATGATAGAAGAAACATGGAACCAACCATGCTGCCCATCAAAAGCAGACTAGATTTTAAAAATGTGGTACATATCCACAATGGAATATTACACAGCCCTAAAGGAGGACAAAATTATGGACTGCAGCAACTTGGATGGATTGAGAGACTATCATACTCAATAATCTATCACAGAAATGAAGAACTGAGTACCACATGTTCTCACTTATAAGCGGACCCTGCACATTTATCATACTTTAAGAAGGGAATTGACCGTAGCAGGACACTGCCAGGAGAGGGAGGGGGGAGGCACAAAACATCAGTAGGGGTATGTGGTCCCAAACCAGGTAAAGTGGGGACCAAAGGAAGGCCCAAACTTCACCTGTATGATGACCACTGATGTACCTAATTACATCTTTAACATAAAATTTAAAAATAAAAACTATAAACTTAAATGACATTTTTAAAAATTGTGTATTCTTGCATGTTTAAACTTCAATCACCTTCAAAGTACTCGCCGTTTGATGTAATACATACATCAAAGCACTTTTTCCACTGGTCAGATCCGTTTTTGAACTCATCAATTTTGATGCCATTTAGTGCTTCTGCCATTTTTTTGTTTCACCTCTTCCACATCAGCAAAACGTTTCCCTTTGGGACTTTTTTCCTCCAGGGAGACAAAAAAAAAAAGTCACTCGGAGTGAGATCGGGTAAATAGGGAAAATGGGGCATGGGGGTCAAACTGTTTTTGCTCAAAAACTGCTGAACACTCAGCAGAGTGCTCATAAATCACCCATCATGAAATGGGCAAATGCACTGAAAGAATCTCAAAAAAAAAAATTCATTAAAGCCAAACGCAGCCTTTCACAACTACGCCAGCTGGAACCCTGATGCTGATGGCTTCCTAGAACACTTACCTATGAGGAAGCCTATACCACAAGGGGCTCACACCCCAAAAAATTATTGTTTTTTTTAATTATACAATATATCATTGCTAACTATAGTCTTCCTACTCTGCTATGGAACATTAGAACTTATTTCTTCTGTGTAACTGTACGTTTTTACCCATTCTCTTCATTTCTCACTCCCACCTTCACACCCTTCCCAGCCTCTGCTATCATTCTATTCTCTGTCTTTAAAAGATCGCTAGTTAGCTCCCACATGTGAGAACATGCAATGTTTGTCTTTCTGTTCTTGGCTTACTGCATTTAACACAATGGCGTCTAGTTCCATCCATATTGCTGCAAATAACATGATTTCATTCTTTGTTATGGCCAAGTAGTATTCCATTGTGTAAATAGACCACATTTTCTTTGTCCAGTTGTCTATTGATGGACACTTAGATTGTCAATAGTGCTGCAATAAACATGGGAGTATAGATGTTCCTTTGATACACTGATTTATTTTTGTTTGTATAAATACCCAGCAGTGAGGTTGCTAGATCATATGGTAGTTCTATTTTTAGTTTTTTGAGAAATATTCATACTGTTTTCCATAGTGACTGTATTAATTTACAGTGTATAAGAGTTTTAATTTTATCCATATCTTCACCAGCATCTGTTATATTTAGCTTTGTGATAATAGCCATTTTAACTGGGGCAAGATGATATCCCATTTTGTTTTGACTTGCAATTCCCTGAAATGCAAGTGATATATTGACGTTGAACATTTTTTCATATTGTATGTCTTCTTTTGAGAAATGCCTACCCATGTCCTTTGCCTACTTTTTAATGGGATTATTTGGTTTTCTTGTTACTGAGTTGTTGAGTTTCTTCTTTCATTTTTGGAGTAGTTTGAGGAGGTCTGATGTCAGTTCTTCCTTAATACGTTTGGTAGAATTGGGCAGTGAATCCATCTGGTACTAGACTTTTATTTGTTGGGAGACTTTTTATTACTGATTCAATCTCACTACTCATTACTGGTCTTCTCTTTTTTTAGATCGAGTAATATTTGCTTTATGAATCTGGGTGCTCCAGTGTTGGGTGCATATATATATATATATTTTTTTTTTTTTTTTTTTTTTTTTTTTGATTCGAGTTGAGTCTCACTTGGTCACCCAGACTGGAGTGCAGTGGCCACTCCCGGCCACCACAGCCTCGACCTGCTGGGCTCCAGCAATCCTTCCGCCTCAGCCT
>NW_007255240.1:451245-494789 GCF_000164805.1 Carlito syrichta | reverse complement strand
GAGCCACCGATCCCGGCTGGGTGCATATATTTTGATAGTTGTTATATACTATTGCTGGATTTATCATTATATAATGACCTTCTTTGTCTTTTATTTACAGTTTTTAACTTAAAAATCTGTATTTTCTGATATAAGTATAGCTACTCCGGCTCACTTTTCATTTCCATCCGCATGAAATATCTTTTCCCATCTCTTTACTTTCAGTCTAAGTGAGTTTCTTGTAGGCAGCATATAGTTGGATCATGTTTTTTTATCCATTCAGCCAGTGTATATATTTTAAGTGGAGAATATAAAACCATTTACATTCAAGGTTATTATTGATATGTGAGGTTTTGTTCCTATTGTATTATTAGTTGTTTTCTAGTTGTTTGTATATTCTTTGTTCATTTCTTTTTCTCTTGTTTGTCATTGTGGGTTGGTAGTATTCTGTAGTGGTACCATTTGAGTTCTTTCTCTTCCTCATTTATGTGTTTGCTTTACTTATTAGTTTTATGCTTTTTTGTTTTATGATTGTAAATGTTTGTTTGCTTCCAGATTTAGGACTGCCTTGAGCATTTCTTATAGGGCCAATCTAGTGGTGATGTAAGGTTTCTACTGAGAAATCTATTGTTATAGGTGTTTCTTTATAGGTGACTAAATGCTTTCCTCTTGCTGTTTTTAGAATTCTCTCTTTGACTTTGACATTTTGACTATAATGTGCTGTGGAGAAGACCTTTTTGCACTGTATCTGTTTGAGGATCTCTGAGCCTGCTATATCTGGATCTCTAAATCTCTTGTTAGATTTAGGAAGTTTTTATCTATTGTTTCATTAAGTAGGTTTTTCTAACCCTTTCATTCTCTCTTCACCCCCTGGGATCTCAGTTAGTCCAAATATTTGGTTGCTTTATGATGTTCCATAGTTCATGAAAGCTTTGATCATTCTTTTTATTCTTTTTATCTGACTGGGTTATTTCAAAAGTTCTAAGAGTCATCAACTTGATTTAGTCTATTGTTGAAGTTTTCAAATGTATTTTGTATTTTATTCAATAAATTATTGAGTTCAAGAATTTGTGGTTCTTATTTATTATATCTATCTCTGGCTATTTCTTATTTGTATGCTGATTTTTTTCTGATTTTTTTGTATTTTTTCAGAATTTTCTTGTGCCTCTCTGAGCTTCTTTAGTATTAGAATTTTATATTCTTTTTCTGGGATTTTATTATTTTGTTTTTTATTGGGATTTGTTGCTGGAGAATTACTATGTTCTTTTGGACTTATCATATTTCCTTGTTTTTTCATGTTTCCTATGTCCTTATGTTGATGTCTGTGCATTTGGTGTAATAGTTGCTTCTTCTACTTTTTTGAATTTGCTTTCATAGGGGAGAATGGTTTTCCTGAAGATGTATCCATGGTGTTGGTTGGGTAGGATACTTTGGCTTTGATTCTGGGTATATGCAATAGTTTAGTGTCTGTATGATTTTTTTGGCTCTAAATAACATCAGTAGTGCCTGTGACTTTCTCAGTGGTTTAGGAAGCAGTTGTTACTGGACGTTGTAGTGAAATTTTGCTGGGGACTGGTACAGGCAGGCCAGTCTTTGTGCCTTTGCATTGGCAGCAGAGGGGCTGAGTGTGCCTAACATGCTACCCTGTCACCAGTGTTAGTGGGTCCAGGTGGGCTTATTCTTAGGCCTTTAGTGACTTACTAGAGGCTGGTAGTGGCAGCAGAGGGACAGGAAGGTTCTCAGGGCACCTGGGCAGCTGGTACTGCATGGGTGATAGCAGTGGCAGTGGTGGGAAACAACCCTCTAAGCCCTGTGCAGTGCACACTGGTGTTGACAGTAACTGTGATGGACTGAGTGGGCCAGTCTCTGAGTTATTTATTTCAAAAGAAATAACCAGGTGGCACATGTAGGTAGGTGGCAGCTGTAGTAGTAGCAACAGGTTGAGTAGGCCAAACCTTCAGCCTCCAGAGGAGTGTTCAGGTGACAAACAGCAGTGGACTGAGCTGTGCACTTCCCTGGCCCCAGACTGTGTGCTCTGGCACAGGGGTAGGGGGGCAAAGCCAGGCTGGGCAGACTTGTCCTCAGGCTCCCTGATGGTGTCTACAAACACAAGCCATGTTGGTGAGATGAAGTGATCCCTGGGCCAGAGACCGAATGCTCAGGTGGTGGCGGGGGTGACAGTGGCTGCGTTGCTGCTCTCCACTTCAGTGGCAACAGCCTGGGCCAACAGGTGAGAAACACCCATGCCACTTGTGCATCAGCCCCAGTAGCACTTAGACCTCAGCCCTGGTAGCAGTAGTCCACACCTCAGTTGCACATCAGCCTTGGCTGTGGCAGCCCATACCTCACTTGCAGTCCCCACTTCTCTTGCACCTCAGCCTCAGCACCACTGGGCCCCAGGACAGTGCAAAGCCTGTTGGGTACAGGGACTTAAAATGGATCCTTGCAGTAGCTGCTTAGATCTCAGGGAGTGTGAGGGACCCAGTACAAGCTCTCTCCCTGGAGCAACTCCCTATGTTAGTTTCAGGACCTGCAAGGGTCAAGGGGCTCTCCCATAACTAAGACTGTAGGAGCTCACAGTAGAAATGTAGACCACTGATAATCTCCCACTTACCTTGTCTCCACACTGGGGAGTCTCTGTTAGCTTCCAGCCTATCCCAGCCAAGCACTTTCTTCTCCTTCCTTGCTGTAGGTACTTCCTGTCACTTTTCTGTTGAATTCCAACATTCTCTATCTTGGATGGTCTATTCGAAATGTGATTATCTACCATTTGGGTTCTTCTTAGTGGAGGAAGAGCATATGAATGCCTCTGGTCAGCCCTCTTGAAGCCCCTCCCTCCCAGCAGCTTAGCATCCTGCTCCAATGGTCACATTGCCTTCTTCTTCCATTTCAAATATCACTCTGCCCCCTATCTTATAAGGACACTTGTGATTGCATGTAGGGCCCCCCCCCCCCCCAGGTAATCCAGGATAACCCCCCCATCTCAAAGTCCTTAACTTAGTCACATCTACAGAGTCTCTTTTGCCAAATAAGGCAACAATCACAGTTCTAGAGCTTAGGACCTGGATATTTGTGGGATCATTATTCAGCATATATAGCAACTTCCAACTTTGTTCTTCTATCCCAGGATTATTTTTTACTGTATTAGACCCTCTGCATTCCCATACAGATTTTGGATTCAGCTTATCTGTTTCTACCAAAAAAGAAAAAACTGTTGTGATTTTTATTGAGATTATATGGAAGCTATAGATCAAAAACAGCACACTTTATAATATGCATCCTTACCTCATCACAATCTACATGTAGCTATCCAATTTCCCCAGCACCATTTGTTGAATAGGGTGTACCTTCCCCAGTGTATGTTTTTGTTTGCTTTGTCAAAGATTAGTTGGTTGTAGGTATTTGGGTTTATTTCTGGATTCTCTATTCTGTTCATTGGTCCATGTGTCTGTTTTTGTACCAGTACCATCCTGTTTTGGTTGCTACAGTCAGGGATTGTGATGCCTCCACCTTTGTTCTTTTTACTTAGGATTGCTTTGGCTATTCTGGCTCTCTTTTGGTTTCCTATGAATTTTAGGATTGTTCTTTCTAATTCTGTGAGAAATGACGTTGGTAGTTTAATAGGGATTGCATTGAATCTGTAGATTACTTTGAATAATATGGTCATTTTTAAAATGTTAATCCATGAGCATGGGATGTTTCTCCATTTGTTTGTGTCCTCTGCAGTTTCTTTCTTTGGAGTTTTGTAGTCCTCCTTGTAAAGATCTTTGACCTCCTTGGTTACATAAATTCCTAGGTAACTTAGCTTTCTGGATGCTATTATAAATGACATTAAGTTCTTGATTTTTTCTCAGCTTGGTTGCTATTGGTGTATAGTAGTGCTACTGATTTGTGTGTTGCTTTTTGTATCCGGAATCTTTACCAAATTCTTTATCAAATCCAGGAGTCTTTTGGAGGAGTCTTTAGGGTTCTCTAAGTATGAGATGATATTATCAGCATACAGAGATAGTTTGCTTTAGTCTTTTTTCAATTTGGATACCCTTTATTTCTTTTTCTTACCTGAGTGCTCTGACTAGGACTTCCGTGTTCCTAAATTACTATCTTTTTATATACTGTCAGATTCCAGTGACTAATGTTTGGTATAAGAATTTTCTACCTATGTTCATGAAGGATTTTGGCCTGTACTTTCATTAATGTCTTCATGGGTTCTACACATATGCTGTTTTCATAAAATGAATTGGGAAGTTTTTCTTCCTTCTCTATTTTCTGCAAGAAAATATCTGTAAGATTGATACTGTATCTTCCTTAATTGTATGATATAATTCATCAGTAAAACTTTCTGTGCCTGGAGTTATTAATTACATACACTTTTGTACTTGTTATAGGGACCCTTTTCTCATTATAAATTATCTCTGGTAATACCCCTTGTCTTGAGGTCTATTTTGTCTGACATTAAAATAGCTACACCAGCTTTTTAAATTCTAACTAGGTTTTTCCCCATTCCTTTTTTTTTTTTTTTAGCAGCTTATTTGGGTAGCTCATTAAAAATGAGTCTCTTGATGTTGCTCAGGCTGGTCTCGAACTCCTGGGCTCAGGCGATCCTCCTGTCTTGGCCTCCCAAAGGGCTGGGATTACAGGCGTGAGCCACTGTGCCCAGCTGGAAACTTGGAATGGACAGCCTCGTGTTAAATATGTGGCTAAACAAAAAATGCCAATCTGGCATTAAAAAAAAAAAAAGTCTCTTGCTGACAGCACATTGGTCTGACAATATCTGCCTTTTAATAGAATTATTTGATTCATTTACATTTAATGTCATTAATTATATTGTTGAGTTTAAGCCTACTGTTTCACTATTTATTTTGTATTTATACCATCTATTTTTGTTATTTTGTTGATTCTTTCCTACCTTCTTTGGCGTTGTAGTTAGTCAAAAAACTTTTTTAGTATATTTATTCTTCTATTAGCTTTTTAGTTACTCTTCTTTGTATTGTGTTTTTGTAGTTACTCCAGGGTTTATAATATGCATCCTAACCTTATCACAATCTACTTGTAATTACTATTATACCACTTCACATAAAATGTAAAAACTTGAGCACAATATAATTATATTGCCTCTTCCACCCTCCTCTGGGCTCTTGTTGTCATTCATGTTTCTTCTATACAGTAGCCCCACCCCATATTCACAGGGGGTATGTTTGAAGACCCACAGTGGATTCCTGAAGCCACGATAATACTGAATTTTGTATATAATGTTTTTTCCTATATAAAGGGAAACCCAAAAAACCTATAATTTATTTATTAAAAATTGTGTATTTATTCTTCCATGTTTAAACTTTAGTCACCTTCAAAATACTCTCCATTTGATGCAATACACCTATTGAGAAGCTTTTTCCACTGCTCAAAACAGTTTTTGATCTTGTCAGTGTTGATGCCTTTTGGTGTTTCTGCCATTTTTTGTTGCTCCTCGTCCACATCAGCAAAATGTTTCCCTTTGAGGACTTTTTCCGTCCAGAAAACCAAAAAAAAAAGTTGCTTGGGTTGAAATCAGGTGGATAGGGAGGGCAGGGCACAAGCGTCATGCTGTTTTTGATTAAAAACTGCTGAACACAGCACAGTGTGGACAGGTGCACTCATAAATCACTCATCACAAAATGGGCAAATTTGTTGAAAGAATCTCTAAAAAAAAATTCACTGAAGCCAAATGCAGCCTCTCATAACAGCCCTAGCTGGTACACTGATGCTGATGGGTTCCTAGGACACTCACCTAGTGGGAAAAGCCTGTACTACAAGGGGCCCACCCTCCAAAAAATAAATCTAGGTTTTTTTGGGTCCCCCTTGTACATACATACCTATGATAAAGTTTCATTTATAAATTAGGAAAAGTAAAATACTAACAACAATAACTAAAAATACCATAACAATATACTGTGATAATAATATACTGTAATAGAACAATATACTATAATAAAAGTCTTGTCTCTCTCACTCTCATTCTCACTTTTTCTTTTTTGGTGACTGGAACCACAGATAGCAAAACCACAGATCAGATAAGGGAGGACTACTGTATATGTTATGGGCCCCACATATGGGTTGCAGTATAATCACTTTTTCTTTAAACAATTAAACAATGAGCCTTTTACAAAATTAAGAAAAAAATATATTGACCATTTCTGGTATTCTTCATTTCTTCCTATAGATCCAAGTTTTTATATGGTATCTCTCTTCAACCTAAAGAATTTTATGTATCATTTCTTTAAGTCTGATGGCACCAAATTCTCTTTTTCAGTCAATACTTTCGTTTCTATTAAAATGTCTTCATTGTACTCTCATGATATTTTCCCTGGGTATGGAATTCTGGGTCAAGTTTTTCCATCAGCCTTTTAAAGATGTCATTCCATTGTCTTCTGACAAGAGGGGTCTTCCTTACCCCTGAACCCTCCCTGGGGACCTTTCTGACCCTGTGCCCCCTCCAGATGCCTGACCACCCAGCCCTGCTCCAGTCCAGGGACCTCTGAGAACCTCCTGCCCCTTCCAGAGCTCTCCCACCAACCTCTGGCGGCTTTCACTGCCTTTAGACTTCTCCACCTATTACTTCTCACCCCTCTGCCCCAACCCCCGGGGATGACATCAGTCCTTGAGTATCAGACAGCACACTGTTCTGCCTCCCCAGCCCTGACATGTGCTCCAGCCCAGCATGTGGCCTGTGTAAGGTAGGGGAGAGTAGGGAGGGCCCCTAGTCTTATTGGCAGGGTGCTCTCACCAAGGAATTCATGCAGACTCTTTATAAGCTCTTACTTAAATTCCTTTCCTTCCAATTCTTACTGTCAAGGCTTGGTTTTCCTCCGCGGTGTAATGTTGTCTTCTTTCCTTGCACTGTCATCTGTGCTACTCATCTTCCTGAGCAGCTGCACTGAAAAGATACCCCCATGGGGGTGGGACTCCCGAGAGGACCAGAGCTAGGGGAGCACATGAGGGGTCAGGCCACGGGTGACACTTTCCTCTAAACCAGCTTGGTACTCAGGGCCTCCTTGTCCTTGTTTCCGTTTCAGCCATTTCCCGGGTTTGATGCTAATGCTGGCAATGAAGCTGTGTCCAGGATCCCAAACCCACAGATCTTTGCCATGAATAACATAGAACACATCACCACTCTGTTCCCTGCTCCAGATCCACACAGGATGCCCACTGAGACACCTAGGAAGTGAGCCTGGACCCTGTGCAGCCAGCCCAGAGACCTGGCTTCCTGGGAACCAGTCCAGGTCCCTTTGCCTGAGGCCCCACCCAGCCTTCCCCTCAAACTTGTGGGTGTGCCTGGGGCTTCAAGTCCTTCTTGCTGCCTCAGCCCCATGGCATGAGTGGGGTCCTGAAAAGAGAAATGCCCAAAGAGGAATTTGAAACCCTATGACCCCTCATACCATGGTCCAGGGGTGTCCTTGGCTTTGATCCATGAAAAAGCTAGGTAAGGCAACCTGGGAGTTGACAACACTGGCCAAGATCTGACAGCTTCCGGGTTGTTTTATCAGCAGGTTAGAGGAGTGAGGAGACATTTTAGCACTCACTAAAAACAAGTCTATTATTGATCTCTTGTCAGTTTTTAATATATAAAATATGTATGTATTTTATACACACATTCATATATTGATAATATACATGTATTTATAATATGCATATGTATGTATTTTGGGTTGAACCATAAAATCAGCTGGCTCACTGCCAAACACATATATTAAACCATAAGATCAGCCCAATCACTGCTAAGTCCTCACAGCGGCGTACCACACAGCTGGTTAGAACATGGAGCCAAACTGCTCCAGTAGGAATCCCAACTATCTTCTTTTTCCTCATCTGTAAAATAGAAATAACACTGTTACCTACAAGTAGAGTCATCATTGTGAGGATTACATTACCTAATACAAGTAAGGCGCTTAGAATAGCACCTCTCATACCCATGCGCTCCCAGGACATGAGGAGTTAGTACTGTGATTGTTACTATGTCTCCGTGTTAAGTACTCACAGCCACTGTGTCTGGCTCTATACAAACTGTGAAAAGCAGAACATGACCGTCTCAGCACAGGCATTATGGCTCCCTTGTGCCGTTGGCCAGTTCCAGCTCTTTACATCATAGGCTTTCAGAGGTCAGTGAGCTGCTGGGGTCGCAGACTCCCTGCAAGCAAACTCACTTGCTCCTCCTTCCAGAGCTTGGTCTTCCCCCTGTGGTGAGTTCCCTCAGTCCCTTGGAAAACCTCCATGGAATCGAGGGGGCCCTCAGAAAGTACCATTCGCTTCTGAGCAGCTGCACTTCTTTCAGGTAGAAAATCCTTATCTCTCAGCAGACTCTGGAAGGGCTGCAGCCCTGTCGAAGCCATCTCAGGGACGTAGCATTAGCCAGCATCTTGGTGCAAACACCATGTCTTACTGGGGTTTTCATGGTTTTATGTTCATTAACTGTTCTCAACCCCGGTGCCAGGGGTCTCACCAAGGCTGCACTCACCTTGAGAACCGGCTTCCATGGCCAGTCTGTTTGATCTCTTCCTTTGCCATCCTTGCATCTGAATCTTCTCTGCCTTCAAAAACATCACTGAGAACCTCCTCTGTATGCCACCATGCTGCATGCCAGGCTCCTGGGGGCAGAGAAGGAGTGCTCTCTCCACTCCCAAAGCACACTTCTACAAGGAGAGAGAAAATGCGGACACCACAGGGTACCACCAGCATAAGGGGGTCACATGAGAGACCCAGGTGGGTGAAAGATGCAGAAAGAAACAGCAGCAGGCCAGACTGGCAGGGATCAACTATATGGGGGACAGACACTGAGCAGACAGAGAAGTAAGGAACTGCCAGATGTGAAGGCATAAAACAGATGCTATGGTGGAGGGTCCAGGCACCGTGAGAGAGGCCTCTCGCAGGAGGTCAGGAGTATCCTTCCACCCAAGATCTGAAATGGCTGAAAAAAACCTAAGACATCTCCACCGGTGCCCGCTGGGTTCCCTGCACAGCCCCTGTCCACTTTCACCAACTTGCCAGGCGGATAGCCTCTCTCTTCCCATGTGTGCCCACATGACAGCAGGCAAGTCAGAGCCAAGACCCGCACCTGTGTGCTTGGCCCACCCAGCTGTCACTGAATTTTCCTCGTATGATATTTTAGGGGGCCTCTTCCAGAAAGTTCTAAAGATGTTTGTTGGACTGAAATTTATTTTAAGAGGGTTAGGAGAGCCAAAGTCAAAGCCTTTGTTAAGAAGAGTCCAACATCTGCAGACCCAAGGGGCAGCCCTGTTGTGCCTGTCCCCAAAGTGCCATAGCACACAGATGATGCCAGTTTCCAGGCACACTTTTGGAGGAACCTCCCAGGTTTCAGCTGTTTTAAAATGACAACGGACGTGAGGGCCTCTCTGATGGAGTGATGCAACATTTATGTGATGACCAAGAGAATTCTCATAAAACAACCCTCTTTTGCACAAAACAGCCTCATTCTAACCTTTAAGGCAATTGTGTTTTCTCAACTGGCCAAGAACAACAAATAGCTTTGAAGGCCAAAACCGTTCCTCTGACCCCAAATCTGCATTATCCTTGGAACTGTGCAGCTGTATTTGTTTTTCCTTCACCAACCAAAGTGAATGTGAAGCAACTCTCCAACCATAAACCTGGGTATAGAGAATCATCTCTCATTTGCAACATCTGACATTTTTAGGACCACAGATGTCTTCATGGCTTCCCTCAGCATGTTCTAATCTCTGTCTTAGACACCTATAGATGCATTCCCTGTACCCATCTTCATTTCCCCTTGGAACATGTATTCTCAGCATATAAATGATAAAAATGGGATTCCCAATGCCCTGGGAGGAAGGAACTAGCAGCCTGGGCTGTTTCAGCTGAGCCTGCCCCTGGCCAGGCCATCTGCTGCAGTCGGGCTCTGTAGCAGAGCTTGGACCACGCTGCTCACTGGTCCTCCTTGATGTATTTCAGCTACCTCCTGCCACACCTCCTTCCATCCAAACCTGGCCTGGATACCCACGGCATGCGGCACCCCACGGCCAACACCATTCAGAGGGTGTTTAAGATGAGCTTCGTTCCCGTTGGCTTCTGGCAAAGGTTTATAGCCCGGATGCTGATCAGCTTGGCAGAGATGGACCTGCAGGTAGCTGGGGTTTCTGTGCAGGGGCAATTGCAGCTGCACTGTTATGGGAGGGAGATGCCCTTTGCTGGAGGGACCTGACTGGAGACCATCCTTCCCGCGATGCCACCAGTGTAGTTAGTGCCAGGAGGCAAGTGGGGCACAGGCTGCTGGTAGACCCATCTGAAAGGTTTTGTGAATACCACATCAGTGCCCACCAGGCTTAGACAGACACTCATCTTTGTTTTCTTAGAGACAAGGTCTCATTCTGTCACCCAGACTGGAGTACAGTGATACAATCATGGCTCGCTGCAGCCTCGAAATTCTATGCTCAAGCTAACCTTCCACCTCAGCCTCCCCAGTAGGGCTACAGGTATGCACCACCATGCTGAGCTTACATATATATATATATATATATATATATATATACACATATATATGTGTGTGTGTATACACACACACATGTAGAGATAGGGCAGGGCAGGAGGGGGGTCTCACAATGTTGCCCAGGCTGACTTCAAGCTGTCCTCCCACCTCAGCCTCCCAAAGCACTCTGTGGGATTACTGGTATGAGCCCCTGTGCTCTGCCTAGAACACTCCATTTTAGAGCAGTGGTTCTAAACGTTAGCCCACCTCAAAATCACCTGGAGAACTTGTTAGAACACAGATTTCTGGCCCACCCCAGAGGTTCTGTTCAGCAAGTGAACTGAGGCCAAGAATTTGCATTTCTATTTATTTCCCAGGTGACACTGCTGGCCAGTGACCACACTTGGAGAACCCTGACTTTAGAAGCATGGTTTTGCCATCCTGGCTGTACACTAGACTTACCTGGGGAGATTCTAACACACCACACCCCAGACCAATCGAATCAGAATCTTTGGGTATAGTAGCAGGGCTGGGATTTTTCAAGGCTGGTGGGTAATTCCACTGTGCACCCAGCGTTGAGAGCTACTTTAATTAAGTTGATTGGGAGTAATAAAGACCTAGCCCAAAGAGTTATT
Organism: Carlito syrichta; assembly: GCF_000164805.1. Classification (NCBI taxonomy): domain Eukaryota; kingdom Metazoa; phylum Chordata; class Mammalia; order Primates; family Tarsiidae; genus Carlito; species Carlito syrichta. The sequence goes on along the minus strand of NW_007255240.1, from coordinate 483,704 downwards.
TCCTGTGGGTTCACCTGGGATGATGGGAAGGTGTCCCAGCTGTCTGTCAACATTAGTTTTATGCAAGACAGTAAAGTGAAAGCAATAGCTACCTAGAGCAGAATTTCTCTAAGTGGGGCTCCTAGACCAGCAAAATCAGCCTCACCTGGGACTTTTTTGAGTTGGAGTCTCACTCTGTCGCCCAGGCTGGAGTGCTGGCACACTCACAGCCACCCCAGGCAACCTACTGGTCTCCAGCGATCCTTCCGCCTCAACCTTCCAAGTAGCCGGAACTAGCACATGCTACCACGGCTGGCTAATGTGAGAAATACAGATTCTCAGGCCCCACCCCCAAACCCACTGCATCAGAAACTCCAAGATGGACCTGAGCACTGGTTTTCACCAACCCTCCAGGAGACTTTGACACTCTATGGTTTGTGAACCCATGGTATAAACCCTGACCGTTGAATCCTTGACATTACATTCTGTATGAGTTTACTTTTGCCACATTCTAAGGAGAAAGCCCTTACTGTGCCTGAGCCTGCGGGTGCAAGACCTCATCTCTACAATAAACCAAAAATTAGCCAGGCATGGTAGCGCACTAGTTCCAACTACTTGGAAGGCTGAGGCAGAAGGATCGCCGGAGCCCAGCAGGTCGACACTGGGGTGGCTATGGGTATGCCACCACACTCCAGCCTGGCCAACAGAGTGAGACTCCAACTCAGAAAAAGAAAGAAAGAAAGAAAGAAAACCCTTACTGAATTATAACATCTTGGCTCAATAAAGATAGTCTTTGATCTTCCCATTTTACTGAAATGGTAAGAAAAACAAGTGCAAGAGCCTGAAAATCAATGGTTACAGTTGCAGCCTGTGTTAGCAAGGAGAGAGATTTGTTTATAAGCCAGGAGGGTGCCCTGGCAGAAGGAGTGGGCACAGGCACTGACTGTGCCTTGGTTCCGCCTCTGTCCCCCTGCCCTCCCTTTGAACTATGTGTCCTGCTGTGTACTAAGTAGAGGGGCATGGAGCACCAGTGTCGTGGGAGGCTGCGCACACAAGTGGGGTCCAGCTGGGCCCAGAGGCCCTTCCAGTTAGCAGCATCCTTCACTTGAAATTAGGAGACACGTCCTATTGAAATTCAGATGGGTGACAAGGAGAGGAAAAGAGTTCAGTCTCCTCACTAATCAAAGGCATGCAAATACAGGCAGCAGTGAGATGCCACTTTTCATCTGTCAAATTAGCAAAGAGCTGAGCCGTGATACCCAGCCCAGCAGCGTGAAACAGGCCTTGTACACACTGGTGGTCAGGGTATTTGACCGGCTCATTGTTTTGAAAAGCGATTTCTCTGTATATACCCAGGAGCCTTAAAGCCTTCAGAGCCTTTGACCCAGTTATCCTACTGCTGAATATCTGAACTAAGGAAATCATTTGAAATGAGAGAAAGCTTCGTGCTTTTTTCCTGTTCATCACAGTGTTTTTAAAGGAGCAAATGATTGGAACCAACCAGCATGCCCAAGAGAAAAGAGTGGGTCAAGAAATTACTATTCTAAGCTTTAGAAAAATGAACTTTTTGTGAGTTTCTAATGACATAGTAAAAGTGATGCTTTTAAAAGTATGCAAAATTAGAAATATAATATGACTTCAACTGTTTTTTACATCTATATGTAGATAGAAAAAAAATCCTGGAATAATATATACCAGGATCTTAATGATCTCTCTACTTGGTGTTAAATTGGTGTCTTATTTTCTTTTACATTTTTCTGTATTTTTCACATTTTCTAACATGAGTTTTACTTGTAAAGTCAGGAAGGGAAAAGATTTTTAAAAGAAAAGCCTATTTTAAATCCTTTCCGAAAATTGTGTTTCCAGAGTATCCTGAAGACCCCATCAGATAATGTAGCGTTGAACTTGGTGGCACAGATGAGGGGGTCAGGGAGAGGGTGGGAAAGGCAATGGTCATTTATCAAGATGGGGCTGGCCAGGCTGCTCTAGCGTTCTGCCCAGGGCCAGCAAGGAGTGCAGAATACTTAAGCAGGGTCTTTTCTCTGTCTTTCAGCTTTTTGAAAACAAGAAGAATACTAAAAGCAGGAACAGGAAAGTCCCCATTTACAGTTTTACAGGAAACCAGAGAAATCGCTGTAGCACGTTCAGAGTCAAAAGAAATCAGACCATCTATTGGCAGGAAGGGCTCCTGGTCACTTTTGATGGGGGCTACCTCAGGTAGGAACGTCTGGAAGCCACCTGCCCAGTCAGCAGGTGCCTGTCTGGGTCAGCTGGGTATCATGGTCTCCACCCCCAGGGCTGCCTCCCCATGGGGCCTCATCCTCTTGGTGTTCAGAATTCTCCTGATGGCAGCTCATCATGGCAGCTTGCTAGATGTGCGAGACTCTCCTCATGAATATCTTGGAGGTGCCCATCTCCTCATTCCTCCTGCACTCCCCTCAGGCCAGGAAAGGCAAGGGCAGATGTGCTGGGCACAACTTAGGACTTGAGGGAAATGGGCAGCTGCTGAGCTCAGACCAGAGAGCCTCAACCTCCGACGGTCACTTAGGTGGGTCCTGAAGGAGCCTTGCAGCCATCCAGCCCGCCCTTCTGTTCTGAGAGAAGGATCCAGGCTGAGGCCTGGGGGGCATTCGTGCCCCTCATCCCTGATGTCACATCACCACATACCTAGATGTGTAACTCAACTCCCTGTTCCTTTTTATTTTTGAGAGAGGTATGCTTAATGTCAGATCAACAGACTTAATGAGTTATAAGCACATGAGATTATTTTAATATTTACGATAACAGTTTCAAAATCTTCTCCAGTTCTGTGAAAGAAAGAAAAGGGGGAAGGAACTTTTTGGGGAACCTGATTTGGGCCACTCTCTGGGCCTGGCCCTTCCACATAGAAGTTCTCACTCAAAGTCCACAGTTCCTGCTTGATGGATAAGAGTACTGTGGTTCTGAGAGGTAAAGGAACTTCCTCAGGGGCACACCTGAGGGTCGAATCTCAGCCTAAGGGTCCCTTATGCAAAGTCTTCCTTCTATCTCCTTCACCATGCTGAGGTGTGGGGGACAAGTCCACACATACAAGCACTTACACAGAGGAGTGCCCCTGACTGTCCTGCAGCGCATGGTGTCCTTTGGTCCCCAGGGTTGGGGTCCTGGTCCCGGGGGCAGGGAAACTATCCCAGGGATCCCCACAGCCAATCCCAAAGGATTCCTTTTGGTTTCTGGGTTGCAGTGTGGAATCCTCCGATGTGAACTGGAAAAAGAAAAAAAGTGGAGGAATAAAAATCATTTGCCAATCAGAAATGAGGGACTTCTCAGCAATGGCTTTTATCACGGATCACATCAATTCCTTGATCGATCAGTGGTTTCCCGGTAAGAGAATGTTCTGGAACCAAGCTTTTGTTCATGCTAATACTTCTTTATGAATCAGTGTGGCCTGCTTCTTCAGGGGAACAGAAATCCCACTGGGACTCAGCCCAAGAAAACCTGGGGCGTTCTTAACAGCCTTTCAGTGGGAGTCCTGGCCCAGGGGAATCCAGCTCTATTCATGGGCAGGGAGCATGGTGAGGAAGCTATGGCTCTAGACCCCACAAAGAATGTGCCAGGACATGGCCTCCTGCTGTCCACAGTGTGTGAGAAGGAAAATGACGCTGGGTACCATGGGGGGCCACATAGATGCTCCGTGGAGCCACATACGTGTCTTGTTCACAGAGTGAGGACAGTATGGTTGAAACTGGTGGGGAGAGCTGGCAGATGGAGATTTGTCCTTGTGCAGGGCAGGGAGGGAGTGAGCCATAGCTGCCAGGGGGCTTGCTCTCCTCCCCTGCCTGTCCCTCCCATCCCAGTGGTGATCAAACCACCCACACGGTCCTTCTCAGAGCCTTTGGATCTGTTTCTTTATTGACAGTTCACCCAAAGAAAATACTTTTTGAAGTGAAGCAGCTGAGGCCTCATTTGTTTTGCTGCGGAGGTGGAGACAACTCCCCCAGAGCAGCCTGCAGGGAGGAGGTCGTCTGGGGCCGAATGGGCAGGCAGATGTGGGAGGAGGCTGCCCAGAGAACCCTCGGCCTCTGAGTGTGCGAGTGGAGAGCGGGTCTGGAATCCCAACACCACTATCCGCAAGCCTAGGCGAGTCCCTCGGCCTCCCTTGCAGGGCCTCCCCACCTGCACACAGAACCTGCATCCCAGAGAGCATCAAGAACAGTGGCTACTGGCAGTGCACTGGGGACATACCTTCCGATGCCAGGGCCTGGTTTCCATCAGGGATGGGAGTCCTTCAAGTTTCAACAGGAAGGATGACCTACAAGGACAAAAATAGCTTAAAAGGGGCCCACAGAGAAGGTGGTCCAGTGTGTGAGCTGTGGTGATTCAGAGGGTGGATGGCCTCTGGACCTCATCTGGGGCCCAACCACAGCCTCAAAGCATCGCAGCCCCTTGACTCAGAGTCTGGCAGGCAGGGGGACCTGGCATCCACCAAGCCATGCCCTGTAACCCTACAAAAGCAGGCACTTCCTGGGTTCACAAGTCCCAACAGTACCCTTCTAGGTACTTGCAACTCCCTACCAGCTAGTGCTCCTCCCACCAGCAGAAGCTGGGCAGTTTGACAGGAGGACCCATTAGACAATCACCTGAGAATGGTAAGGACTCAGTTGAGCACCTGAGACAGTCCTGCCTGGAACCAGCACCCCCAGCCAGGGTCCCCCAACAGGATGCCTCACCCCTAGACCATAGATGTCAGATGCACTCAGAAAGTTCAGGCATCCACCTCCTACTCCACACAAAGCAGGTTGTTGCCCACCCCAAGGGCCCCTGAGAAGGTGTCCCTCCACACCTATCAGAGGCATGCAGGGGCCCCATGTTCCATGACCAGGTTTGTCCATCATAACTTGCACTCATTTCTCCCCTGGTATTTCTCCTCAAGGTACTTGTAAGCCTTCTGTTTCTAGTTGTAAGAATGGCCCCTTGTGTACTATGGTTGGGTTATTGGTGGGTTGCACAAACCCAGCCGGCAGGGGCCAACCATGAAGGAGGGATCCCCACCCCCTCTCAACCCACCTCAGCCAGCCCGCTTAGGGTCCAGACCACAAGGGTCTCAGGTACATCTTGAACCACCCCCCACCTCCGGCACATCTTTCAGGATTGATGATTGTGCTCTCCACAAAGGTTCCCGAAGTTCTAGCCTCCCCCTTGGGTACAAGCAAGGGCAACCAGGCTGTCAGCTGCCATCTGGCCTGGGGTTGCAGGGTGCTGCTCAGGGACCCATCTGCAGCCATCTTCTGAGGAGCTGTCATCTCCTGCTGTGTCCCCATTTAGCTCTGACAGCTACAGAGAGTGATGGGACCCCACTCATGGAGCAGTATGTGCCCTGCCCAGTCTGTGAGACGTCCTGGGCCCAACACACGGCCCCCAGTGAGAAGTCAGAGGACGTGCAGTACTTTGACATGGAAGACTGCGTACTGACAGCCATTGAGCGGGACTTCATCTCCTGCCCCAGACACCCGGATCTCCCCGTGCCACTCCAGGAGCTGGTCCCCGAGCTGTTCATGACCGACTTCCCGGCCAGGTATGCCCCGGCAGCCCCTCCCAGAACAAAGGGATAGGTCAGGGTTCTTCTAGTGGTGCAGGTGCCAACGGCTCTCCAGGCAGACCCTCCTGCCTGGCCACAGCACATCACTGCGTGGCTGCCTGAAGGGAACCAGGCTGCCAGCTGTCCATATTGGAGACCTGGATAGGCCCTGCTGGGCAAAGAGCTTTATAAGTGAGGCTATCCTGTGACCCCCATGCTTTCTTTCCCTAACATAGCAAGAGCTCTTCTCTCCTGAGCTGGCCTTCCTTCCAATTCCTACCTCAGTGCCAGCTAGGACTAGGAGGGAAATGCAGCTGGTGCTCCTCAGCTGTCAGGAAGGGGAATGCTCCTGAACTTCAGCCTTATTTTCCTTTCGGGGCAAATATCAACCTCCTAACTGCAGCCCTAAAGCTGAGCATCTGGACCCCCTAAATCCATTCTTAGAGTTGATCCTCCCTGTATTAATCCTAGATGTGAACCAGGGAGAGAATGCTAGAGAAAATGGGCAATGTTTTGTGATCCCATCCCACTGGAAATGGTCCCAGAGCCCAAAATAAAAGATACTGTGGAAACCAGAATCTGTGATTTTGTCTCCCTAGAGACAATTTGACATCAGTGCTTCCCAACTTTTGGGGAGTTGAAAAGTCCTGCTGTGTTCTCATTTAAAGGAAGACCACCTGGTTTCTTTTCAAAGTAAAAGAAAAGAAAATTGGGAAGGCGGGGAGAGAATATCTGCACTCTCATCTTTCCAAACTGCTCCAAGTAGTTGTGGAGTGCCCTGTGATGTTGCAGGATTGGGGTTCCTAGACCTGCTTCTAGAAGAATTGCTCAGTTAAGAAAATGCTTTCCACATTGGGTAATATCCCTCATGGTTCTTGTCAACATGCCCAGTTAGGTCTTGGTGGAGATGACAACTTCACTCTTCTGCAAAATAGGACTCCTCTTCATTCCTAGAGCTTTAACATGAGGATTCTCAGTTCTTAGAACCTGCATGCAGTTTTGTGTATATGAATCCGATTTTGCCTAATTGGGCACCTCCAAAGTTTTAGAATTTTGGTGTATTTGCTGATCCATACTATGTTTTATGCCTCAGCTTAGAGACCACAACTGAAGGGCTATGGAATTTACTGTATGGAATTTGAAAAGCCAGAATGAACTGTCCCTGTTGGTGTGGATCTGACCTCAGGCTGTAGCATGGTTCCTACATGGGTTACTTGGCAGGTGGACCTCAGCAGAGTCGGAGAAGGCCTGAAGGGGGGGGGCATCAGGGCTGCCTCCCCCTCCCCCCTCCTCCCTCCTCGCTCCCCCTCCATCCTTCCTCTCCTTGCTCCTTGCTTTGCCTTTTCATCCCAAATTGAGATTAACTGTCCAGCAGAGGCTCTCTGGACCTCATCTGGGGCCCAACCACAGCCTCAAAGCATCGCAGCCCCTTGACTCAGAGTCTGGCAGGCAGGGGGACCTGGCATCCACCAAGCCATGCCCTGTAACCCAACAAAAGCAGGCACTTCCTGGGTTCACAAGTCCCAACAGGAAGCTCCAGAGGGATGCTCCAGTAAATTCCCTAGCATGCCCGTTGCTCTCCATGCCCAACCAAGGAGGCTCCGAGTGCCCATACTTCCCTACAGGTGGTTTTGTGGGCACTTGGAGAACAGCCCCCGCCCATCTCCTGCCATGTCACTGTGGGCTGTGGGGGCATGTGGGGTGTGGTGTGGTCCAGCTGTGCAGTCTGAGAAGCTGCAGAACCTGGTTCTGAAAGGCCTGGGAGACCGCTGCAGGCATGAGGGGCTTGGCCCAGGGCCAGGAGGGTGCATGTGGAGGCCACACATTTGCAAGGCACCTGGCAGAGGTGGTAGATGAAAACCAGGTGGAGTTTGGCAGAGCAGAGGGTCAGAAGGAGGCATCAGGGCTGCCTTTCCCTCCCTCTCCCTCTCCCCTGCCCACCTGCTTCGCCTTTCACCCCACTGTCTCTCAAGGAATAAGAGGCAGGGTTTGAGGATCCTAGTGAGGGCCCAAGAGATGGCTACAGTGCGAAGGACCCTTTTGGCCTGGCCCTCATCCAAGCTGCCCAGAAGGCTCTAGGCCTCTCTCTGGGCCCATGCAGGCCTGCGATTCTTAATCCACAGATTCCAGGTCCATAGGGATCTGTGGAAAAGACCGAGGGTCCAGGAGTGACTTATAGTATTCCCAACAGAAAGCTCCCTTTTACCTAAGATTAGAACTCACAGAACAGCCAGGTGGCCCAAACCCCCTCTAGCGTGAAATCTCAGTCACTGGCTGTGGGGATACTGGTCATAGTAATCAGAAACTGAACAGCAGTATGTACAATCTTTGCTTTATAAAAAGAAGTAGAGATACTAGTAACCAGCAGTGGATAAGTGCAGTTTGTCTAGTGGAGACTAGCTCTCAAAGCACAGAATCTTTCAGAGGAAAGCATCCAAAGGGACCCTTTTTCTATGCCAACTACTTTTGGACACCTCACCCCAACCTTCTCACTACCTCTGAGGCAATTCCTGTCATGAGCTTACTTTACAGAGGAGGAGACCAAGGCTTGGCCAGCCTGCCAGTTCTGTCCAATAGCAAGTAGGAAAACTGGGTTAGCCCAAACCTGTATGAACTCACAGATAGCTCTCCCCACACGGCTCTCACAGTGGGGGTACATGACCCAGTCCGGGACTTACCTGCCCAGGGTTGTAGTCCTGGACTGAGCCTGGGCTGTGTCTGCGGCAGGCTCTTCCTGGAGAACATCAAGCTGGAGCACAGCGAGGATGAGAGCAGCGTCCTGGGCCAGGGTGGAAGCGGCACCGTCATCTACCGGGCCCGGTACCAGGGACAACCCGTGGCTGTGAAGCGATTCCAGATCAAGAAGTTCAAGAACTTTGCCAACGCCCCAGCAGGTAAGTTGGCCCTAGTGCATCACCATTTTTATCAGACATGTGCTACCTCGGTCCAAGCTCCATGCCACCTTCTGGAGGCCTGAGGTCACACACACATATGTGCACATTCACACACGCGCATGCACACACACACACACACACACATCCACACAGGGCTTGAGGGGAGGGGTGGATGAGGCCCATGTGGACCGCAGGGCAGCCCTGCTTTGTACTTGGCAATTGAAGGCCAGGTCAAGGGAGACCTGAAAGTCACTCTTGGACATTGGCCTCCAGCCTAGCTGTGAGCCCCTGAGGACAGGAACCGCCCTGACCATATCCATCTGCTTCATGCCTGGCACATGGTGTGCGTGCGGTCTGACCTCAGGCAGACCCCTCCCCTCTGGGAACCTCTCAGCATCTCCCCCACTGCTAGGAGGGTGGGCACTCTGGATGAACGCATTGGGAAGCTTCCTACCACCCGCCCCACAGAGGAGGGAGCTCACTCTTGTCTTGGCACACTCAGACACATGCAACACATGTGATTCAGGGGTGTTTGCCACCTCAGGGACCCGTCTATGTAATGACCAGCCAGTGTGGGTGCTGGGGGCTCACTCCAGCCAGCTGAATACCATGTTTCCTCCCACCCCTGGTTCAGGGAGAGTCATCTTTATCATCATAAAGGCAATTTATATTATTGGTGGAAAACTTAGAATCCTAGAAAAGCATGAAGGAAATAGATCATGAAGGAAATAGGTCATAAAGGAAGAGGCAAAATTAGAATTGTCTGAAGAAAAATGTGACTTCTCACACAGAAGATCTAAGAGGCTCTGTTTCACAAATACCAGAGCCCATAAGAGTTTCCTAAAATTACTGGACATGGGCCCAACATCAGAATTCCACAGCACACCTGTACATGGGAATGCCCCTTTTGAAAAAGTTCTCCACAGCAGTAATAGAAACCATAAGGTAGTATATGGACCGGGTGCGGTGACTCATGCCTGTGATCCCTGCACTTTGGGAAGCCAAGGCAAGAGGATCACTTCGAGACCAGCCTGGGTGACGTAGCTAGACCCTGTCTCTATAAAAAATAAAATAAAATTAGACGTACATTATGGCACATGCCTATAGTCCTAGTAACTCGGGAAGCTGATATGGGAGGATTGATTGAGCTGGAGTTTGAGGTTACAGTGAGCTATGATCATGCCCCTGCACTCCAGCCTGGGCAATAGAATGAGACCCTATCTCTCTAAAAATAAAACAAAACAAAAAACATAAGACATTGGGGAATAATCAGTATAGCATTCAATTTAGTTCTCATCTAAACCCAATAGACGTATGTGTGTGAATTGACTGACTGTAAAATATATACAAAATTTTCAAAGTGCAAGAACAGCCAAGAATGTTCTACAATGGATGTGACAGTGGTGACATCAGAGGTCATAGGAGAAAGATTGACCCTACTCACTAAAGTGGGGCAGAGATTTGGATCTGACTTCACACCACAATAAAAAATTAATTCTCAATTGGTAAAGATGCAATTTGGAAAACAAAACTTTCACACTTCAAAACCAAACGGCTGCACACACATGGATCTGGCACAGTTGATACCTTTTCATTGCTAAGGTGCTTCATGCCATCGAAAACTCCATGTCCAACAGTCCCCAATTTTAAAATCTGACCTCTGGGGAGAGACAGAAACAGAATATAGAGGACAGGTGGAGCCTGGCCACACCCTGTTGGTGGCCCAGGGCCAGCTCTCTGCATATGCTGTTCATGACCTGGTGGCAGCAACCCGTGCAGGCACCTCGCTTCAAGGGCCTTGGGAGAAGGTCACAGCAATAAAATGGGATTGGAACCATGCCTCTGCTTTCTGGCCTGAGATGATGTGTCCCAGGCTGGTGGCTGCCCCACACAGGTAGCTGTGGACAGTTTTCTCTTGGCTGAGTGGATGGTGGTGGTGCTTCAGCCTTCTGGCTACTTGGTAAGGAATAAGGTGATCAACAGTGCCCAAAACCTCAGCATCCCTGAGGGTGGGAGGAAGGGACCTTGTTACGTTCCAGAAAGATCTCCTGAGTCTGCACGAAACACCAGGGATGCCGAAGGAATAAAACTCAGTGACTTATTGGGGGCCATTGGGCTGCCGACAGCAGGGCGTGAATGGCTGTGAGGGCCGTGTCTGGGTGGGGACATGTGGCAGCCCTCTATCAAGGGGCTGATTGGACCCCTGTGAATACCCAGAAACCACTGAATGTGACAGGGCATGCTCAGCCCTTGAGGAGGAGGGAGCTTGCTATCTGCCCACAATGCTACCCTTTGGGGCCAAGTTGGGGGTAATAATGTTGCAACCCCTGAGATAATTTGTGCCTTAAAATGCAAATTCCTATCCCACCCGTCCTGTAAGGCAGCTCTGAGTGTGTCAAGGACACCCACCCTGTGGGACTGGCCAGGCCAGGTCACCCACCCCTTTGTGCCCCATGTCCTCACTGGGCACCGATGGCTGTGCTCTCCCTGTAGACACCATGTTGAGGCACCTACGGGCCACGGATGCTATGAAGAACTTCTCGGAGTTCCGGCAGGAGGCCAGCATGCTGCACGCCCTGCAGCACCCCTGCATCGTGTCACTCATGGGCATCAGCATCCACCCGCTCTGCTTCGCCCTGGAGCTGGCCCCACTGAGCAGCCTCAACACCGTGCTGTCCGAGAACGCCAGAGGTACCGAGGCGCAGAGGACATCCCACGGTGGGGGAGCGGGCCAGAGGGGGCTGGGGGCCCCACCTGACCCAGACCCTGGGGGCCAGCCTAGCCCCAGCAGGCAGGGTGGGCCTTGGGGAAGCTGAGGCCCATCTGGCTCATGCAGCCATCCCCTGGGTGTGCAGCAAGGTACCTCACCAAGTCTATATGCTACATGGGGTCCTGGCGAGGACAGGGATGCTCACACTGTGGCGTCAGATAGAAGCAGGCACCAAGACCTGCCTCTTGGCCACAAATCAGGAAGTTGCTGAGTTTATTTGCCTGAAAAGGGTAATAATAGCACCTCACCGGCCCCCCTCCCCCGCCGTGCCAAAGGGCATCAAGCCCACTGGCTGCATAGATCACTCTTTAACTGTACCCGCCACCACTGCTAAGACCCTGATCCTGGGGTCAGTGCCATATCTTATTTTTTAGTGAAATTTTGAAGTAATTTTCCTTGAGGAATAGGTGACTAAACTCCAGTAAAACTGCCAGAGGGAGAGAGGTGGCTATCTTTGACTAGGGAAGAAGAAATGCTACTAAAATCAATCATTTCTGCCTTAATAGAAATTGTAATTAGTGAAGTTCTTGTCTCTGCAACTCACCTCTTGACAGCAGGACAACCTTGACCAAAGATGAACTCTAGGGAGTTTAAATCCTTGCACTTTTAAGAAAAACACCAGCACTGTTTCCTTTAAGAAGGTCATTCTCTGTCCCTTCTGGCATCTAGCATGAAGATTAGTGAGAATGTGTCAGTAGAACATACAGTATCCAGGGAGAGAGACAGAAGTCAGGAAGGCAGTTGCTATGATGATAATTTGATTCTACCAAAATTGAGATTTTGATAAATTTGAAAATTGTTATTTTTTTCTTTGCAAGATTCTTCCTTTATGCCCCTGGGACACATGCTCACTCAAAAAATAGCCTACCAGATTGCCTCAGGCCTGGCCTACCTGCACAAGAAAAATATCATCTTCTGTGACCTGAAGTCCGACAACATTCTGGTGTGGTCCCTTGATGTCAAGGAGCACGTCAACATCAAGCTGTCTGACTACGGGATTTCAAGGCAGTCATTCCACGAGGGTGCCCTAGGCGTGGAGGGCACTCCTGGCTACCAGGCCCCAGAGATCAGACCTCGCATTGTGTATGACGAGAAGGTACTGCCTGGCCCACTACTGTCCCCTGGCCCAGTCCCACGGCGCAGGAGCCCAATCCTGTCTGGGGCCAGCCAGGCAGTCATGGTGACACCTGGGTTTCTGGGCTCAGCCCTCCCACAAGCATACTTTTCTCCCTCTTCCATGCTCATTGAGGGAGGTTCTAGCTAGAGCCAGAGGGGCACAGGGGTCTGTGTCTGTCTCTCATGATAAGGTTGACTTCTCCTTCGCTTCAGAATTCTCAAACCTCGATTCTGAAACATTGTGGAGGTTGTAAGCAGTGGTTGAAGAGTTCAAGACAGAAATAGATCTGGATTTGGGTCCCAACTCACATTTAGATATACCAAATGGGGACGTGGGGCCAGACTTGCCTGGGGCTCATGAGGAGCAGACAGCGTAAGGATGGGAAAGGCTCCTGGCCTAAATGTGCTGACCACAAGGTGCTGGCCAAGTCAAATGCAAGCCAGGATTCTGGCAGAATGCATGGTCTCTGGGCAACTGCACAGCCAGCCTCAGTTGAGACGATGACTAAGTGCTTATCTCTTGATAACATTTACTCCCCATAGCTGTTTGGTAGATACAGGCACACAAGCAACCTGAAGTCATACCACGTATATGTTGCATCTAGTGCCAGTTTTGTTCATTAATTACCCAGTAGTGAAATTCCCCTTGCCTGTAATTTTTTGTTACTTGGTGATTTTCAGATGGGCCATTGACTAACTGCTGTCAATGACCTACGCATGTGGGTTAGCTCAGCACTTGCGGCTGGAGCCCAAGATAGAAAAGGCAAATCAGAACCACAAAAATGAGAGCGTCCTAGTAGCAGGACTCAGACAAGGTGTTCACCTTGAAACTAAGTTACAATATTACACATTCGCATTTAAAATTCTTGGATCTATTTCAGTCATTTTCCTGCTGAAGTGTTCTGCCTTGATTCTTATAAGGGTCTATATAGGTCTATATAACTTCCCTTGTCGGGCCTTTTTATGACAATTAAAACTAGAGGAGATAACATGTGGCTTTCTGAGAATCACTCCCCTTTGTATGAGTTGCATACACAGCTCTTCTAGTACCAAATATGTTGAGCTGAGGGTCTGTGTTTTCCCTCCTTGTCTTAATACTCAAGGATAAAGACCATAGCCTCCTTGGAGTTCTTACTTGGTGACAAACAGCAAGTTCTCAGTGTGAGGATGGATGGATGGATGGTTGGATGGATGGATGGATGGATGGATGGATGGATATCGGATGGATGGAAGGAAGGATGAATGGGACATTGGTAAATGGACGATATGGTGGGCAGGCAGATGGATGGATGGGTAGATAGAAAGATGAATGAATAAATGGACAAATGTTGCCGGACGGGTAGATGAGAAGGTGAATAGATAAAAGTGCAGAAGGACAGGCATATGAATGGATAGACGGATGGATTGGATGGATAGACGGTTGGGTGGGCGGATGGATGCATAGATGGATAGATGGATGGATGGACGGACAGACAGAGGAATGGATGGATGGATGGACGGAGGGATGGACGGATGGATGAGAAAATGTTTGGATAAATGGACAGAAGAACAGGTGGTTAGATGGTGGATAGATGGGTAGATGGAGCATGGATAAACGGACAGAAGTACATGGTCAGATGGCTAGTCAGATGCACAGATAGAGATGGATGGGCAGATTAGTGAATGGATTGACAATGGTCTCCCTTTGGACAGGGCCCATGTTTTCCTTGTCTAATTGTCTCTGCTCCCTCCACCTCGGGGCATAAGGAAGTCACTGGGCCCATTCAGGGGGTCTGACTTGGCTTGCTCTCTGCCCAGGTAGATATGTTCTCCTATGGGATGGTGCTCTACGAGCTGCTGTCAGGACAGCGTCCTGCACTGGGCCACCACCAGCTCCAGATTGCCAAGAAGCTGTCCAAAGGCATCCGCCCAGTTCTGGGGCAGCCAGAGGAAGTGCAGTTCCATCGACTCCAGGCACTCATGATGGAATGCTGGGACACGAAGCCTGAGAAGGTACCTGGGAGCACAGAATCTGGGCCCTGGGGCGTCCTGCCACATGGTGGAGGCTGTGCATGTGTGACTGTTCACCCACCCTTCTTGAAGAGCAACTGGTGACCCTTCTCTGCCCATCTCTTTAGGAGGCGGTATTTACTTCTCCTGACATACCCAGTTTCATTCTCTTTGTGTATGTCACTCTCAGGAAGCGTGGACTTTCTTTTCCTTCTCACTCTCGTGTCATTTCATCATGCAGACAGAGAATATCAACCCCTTTATAGCAATATGCACCCTATGCAAGAGCAGAGAGAATATAAGTACCTCCTTGTAAGGTACTGGGGAAAGTTTGCTTATGAGAAGCAGGGGTCATATTGGAATGGTAAAGCTTGTTTTTTATGTTTGTTTTAGTGTGTGTGTGTGTGTGTGTGTGTGTGTGTGTGTGTGTATAAGAGGCCAGTGTTTTCAAGGTTAAAACTCTTTTATCAAATCAGACAGACCTGTTTAATGTATTAGGAGTAAACGGTATTCTTTAGAAGAGTGTGTCCTTAGCCAGGCACAGTGGCATGCATCTGTAGTCCCAGCTACTCAGAAGGCTGAGGAGGAGGATCACCTGAACCCAGGAGTTCAAGGCTGTACTTTGCTATGATTATACCTGTGAATAGCCACTGCACTGTAGCCTGGGCAACAGAAAAAAAAACCCATCTCTTAAAAAAAAGAGGAGACGGGGGAGAGAGAGAAGAGGAGTGTATATCCTTGAGGAGGGGATGGAATATTTGGGGTTTAGGCTAACCTGACAAGCTGAGCTGAAGTTACCATGGCTGATGGTGCTCCAGACATGTGGATGGGTTTGTTTCTGGCCTCTGGAACCATTTCAGCCTCTTGTTTGGATCCGGCCCTGAATGAGCAGATCCCATCCTTCCTCCCTGGGTGGAGCCGGTTGATCCCCTGGGCACAATCAGCACCCATCTCTCTGTGAATGTCTCACCCATGCCCCGGCCTCTCTCCCTCAGCGCCCTCTGGCCCTGTCGGTGGTGAGCCAGATGAAGGACCCGACCTTCGCCACCTTCATGTATGTGCTGCCCTGTGGGAAGCAGACGGCCTTCTTCTCGTCCCAGGGCCAGGAGTACACCGTGGTGTTTTGGGACGGGAAGGAGGAGTCCAGGTGAGCTCCTGACACCTGCCTTGCCCTGCTGGTATTCAGGGTGGAGGCCACCATGGAAGCTGGGAACAGAATTGATGATGACCACAGTGAGTTTAGTTTAGTTGATAGTGGCATCCGAAGCCAGGCTGGCATCGTGTCAGGAGAGAGCAGGTAGAGGGAAACAGTCTGCATGGATAGACGTACGTGTGTGTGTACAGTTTTGTGGTTAAGTGGTATCTGCCAGGGGTATGGGGGCACTGGTCAAAGAAGGGTTTGTATTAAGATGAGAGCGATGTGCAGCTTGGTGGTGGAGGTTGGGGGGTGCTGTGGGTGGGAGAGAGACAGTTACTGGAGCAACGGGATGCACAGTGAGGTGGGGAGCGTTTCAGAGCGGTTGGGAGAGCTTCCCAGAAACAGAGTCCCTGGGTCTTCCCTTCTACTTGCATCTCCTCTTCTCTGGGAAGGAGCAGGAAGATGGGGAGAGGTTGGGATACCCCAGGAGGAAGAGAAGATATGAGGTGGGCATGGGAGTCAGGGTAGGCAGGCAGCACGACAGTCCGCTGGTTGGGAGGTCGCTGGAAATGAGATGGTCAGCCTGGCCATGTGACTTCCTCCTGCATTTTCTGCTCCCCTTGTCGCAGGAGGGGTGACAAGGCAGTTCTCAGCAGAGCTGGGGTTTTGCCAGGAGGAAGAAGGGCCAGGGGAGCTGAGGGTGTTTTCAAGGGAGTGATTATAGAGAGGACCATGGAACCAAAGTGATGCCATACATCAAGGGAAGACACTAGAAAGTACCCAAGAGTCCTTGAGCTTGGTAGGTCAAAAAACCTATGAGGGTTATGGTACTAGGTGGGTGGGCCGAAAAACTAGGAGGTGTTGGTCAGAAGACACAGGCTTGACATTGGATGGGCGGGAGAGGCACAGTTAGTAGTAGAGACAGGGTTTGGGGTGCGAACTTGGGAGAGGGTGGCTGGGGTGGAGTGGGAAGGGAATCCCCAAGGAACATGCAGGAGGTCTCAACCAAGAGGCCAGGGTGCTGGAAAGACAGCATCAAAGACCGATGTCTAGAAATTCCCGTCTTATGTGGAAACCCACTGTCCTAGCCAGTATGCATTGCCTCCTCCACTGCATGCTCCTGCTGGGCTGGGCCCTGCTTGGGAATGCTTCTTTACCTTTTCAATCTTGCAGACCCACATCGGATACCTAAGACAGTTCTGCTCGGGGCACAGGAGCTCATCCCCAGTGGGAATTGAGAGACCTCTTTCTGTGACATGTGAGGTCCTTCAAAACTTGCTTCCAGCCAGGAGAAGCTCACAGGAGGGGAGGGCAGATGCTGGCCAAAAGCACAGAACATTGGAACTTGAGATTTGTCCGTGAATTAAGGAAAAGAGGTGGGGAAGAAAGGAGGACAAACAGATAAACAGGGTTCACACATGACAAAATTACAGTTGGAGGAAATAGGGCATATTATTATTCATGATTTTCTATCATCTTATTTTTTTCTAAATGAGTTATGTAGAATATCCTAATTTTGCTTTTTTTTTTCTTTTGAATCTCTGTCGCCCAGGCTGGAGTGCAGTGGCACGATCACAGCTCACCACTGCCTCTACCTCCTGGACTCAGGGAATCCTCCCACCTCAGCCTCCCAAGTAGCTGGCACTAAAATAATATATTTTGTTAATTTTTGTAGAAATAAAATCTTACTATGTTGCCCAGGCTGGTCTCAAACTCTTGGGCTCAAGCAATCTTCCCGCCTCTGCCTCCCAAAGTGCTGGGATTACAGGTGTGTGCCGCCTCATCTGGCCCCTAATTTTATTTTTTTAATGCATAAAAAAGACTGAAAAAAAGTGAACCCATATAACATTGAAGGAAGGTTTTGTTTGCTATTTTCCTATCATTTCTATCATCTGCAAATACATGTTATCAGTCAATGGCATTGAAAGTTTCCAAAACTTGATGACAAGAAAACTTTACCTTAAGAATTCCTAACCACCAGCTTACTGTGTTCTCTTGGATTAAGGAAAAGAGCTGTGTGAGGTGGGGTGTGTAACTTTCCACCCTGTCAGCTTCGGTCTCCTCTCCTGTGCAGTGGGTACCCGGGACACTCACCTAGGGCAGCGGGGACAGTAAATGACAAATCATTCATTCTCAGAACATTTATGTTGGGGCCATATTTTAAGCTGTTCCCCCGCCTCCCCTCCCACTGCCCAAGTCTCCTCTGGAATTTTATCAATATCTCGTCTTTGACCTTGACCTTATCTACTCTGCATCAAGGACTCCCCACATGACTGGGTGGGAAGGTTATGGCCATTGGGAGAGCAGTGCATGGTCTTGGTGGAGCCCACCAGGAGACAACTCTTGACCTTGGAGGTCACACAAGGAAGAAGGCCTTTCTCCTCATCAGGAATGCCCTTTCTCTGCCTGCAGTATGCCCCAGCTCTGCCCAGTGGGTAAAGCGTCCTTGATTCCCTCAGAGCAAGACAAGATACAACCATGAATTCAGAGGCAGAGGAGGTGGATGAGGCTTGCAGCTAACCAGCTAAGCTGGGACAAGGGACAGAGGCAACTCCTGGCTGCTGGGAGCTGAACGTACAACTGTTGCCCATCGTAGGAACTACACAGTGGTAAACACGGAGAAGGGCCTTCTGGAAGTGCAGAGGATGAGCTGCCCGGGCATGAAACTGAGCTGCCAGCTCAAGGTCCAGAGCTCCCTGTGGACCGCCACCGAGGTAACCACCACCACAGGGCCCTCAGCGAGGTGGGCTCCACTGGGTGTGACCCCTGGGGGGCCAGATTCATAAAAACACAGGACAGCAGGTCAACTCGACTTTCAAATAACCCCTTGCTCATCCTGGGCAGTTCCCAGAGCAATGCCATCAGTCCCGTGAAGTGGTGTACTGTGACCAGGGCATCTCAACCCTGCCTGTCGCTGGCTAGTGGCCAGGATTCAGGGTGATGAGTATCGGGTGTAGACTCCCAGTAAGAGGAGAAGTCCAAGAGATTGGTGATGTCCCCAGCTTTCCTATAACACTGCTGGGTCCACATAGCAAATCCAGTCTGCTCTGAAGGCCTTTGGCCTTCTCTTCAGGGAAGTTAACAAAAGGCCCAAAGAGCTGTCTTCTGAGAAACCTAGAGAGGAATAACCAAAAGCAAATGCTTTGATTTTATGGGTTGGGGGATAGATGGGTGCACGCTTTCCAGCCAGCAGTTTGGAAGTGTGGTTCAAATGTGTATCAACAGTCTCAAGTGTGCATCCCACTGAAGCTTTGGTAATTTTAGTGTTAAGAATGTATTCTAAAGAAATAACTATCACACACACACACACACACACACACACACACACACACACACTCCACACACAGAGGTCTATAAGAATGTTCATCCCAGAATAATAACTAATAGTGAAAATCTAGAGGGTGGCTAAATGTCTGACAACAGATTAGCCAAATTATGGAACACCCCCAAAACAGACAAGGGATGCATCGTTCCCTCCTAGAATATGTGAGAATGTGGGCTTCTGCCTAGATTGTATTGTCACATGAAAAGAACAGTGAGAAGACAGCATTGCAGCATGAGTCCACTTTCATTGGTACCACGTGCACACACAAATAGCACTGAAAACTTCTGAAGGGCTGTGCCCCCAAGTCCCAGGAGTGGTTTTCTATTATGGGCAGTTTTATTTTTCCTTTTTAGACTATTTTCTCATTTTCAAAGTCTCTGCAAAGAACAGAAATACGTAACCAACCAGAAAGCCTCAATCCATGTTACTTTTCAAGACCCATAGAGGATCCCCAATACCAAGTGCACCCCCATAGGAAATGGCAGGCACTTTCCAATCTGGGCCTCATGGTGGGCCCCTCTGCCTCTGCAGGACCAGAAAATCTACATCTACAGCCTCAAGGGCATGTGCCCCTTAAACACACCCCAGCGGGCCTTGGACACCCCAGCTATCGTCACATGTTTCTTGGCAGTGCCTATTATTAAAAAGGTGAGGTACGGGCAAAGGTGAGTGCATGGGTCTCTGACCCCTTTCCCTGCTTGGGTGGGTCTTCCAGCAGCTGGCTGGGAACAGCCCAAGGCTGTGTTGGGGCCTGGGGGACACAGAGCCACACCGTCTTAGACACAGTCTTAGAGATAGGCAAAAGGAAAGACCACACCAGACCCAGGCCATCATCAGCACCCTTCGGGCTTGGAAAACCTGAGCGCCCAGCCAGGCTGAGGGCTGAGTAAAACCCCCTTTCCACATCCGATGCTGCAGCACCTGACTCGGGCGATATGCCTATTTGTGCAGATGGTGCAAGAGAGCAATTGTGGGTGTGCCCTTTCCCTTTGCAGAACAGCAACACCCAGAGATTCTTCCCCACGTGCCCAGTCAGCACCGTCCCCCTGCCACTTGCCACTAGGTCCTGGAGGTCCTGCTCCCAACCTCCGCCACGCAGCCACCCTCCTCCTTCCATATCTTTCTCCTCCCAAGTGCTCACCATCCACCCCAGACCCTGGTCCCTCTTTGATCAGTATGGCCTGGAAGACTCATTTCTTCAACTTTCCAGGCCTGGCACTCTCCCCAGCCCAGGGCCCCGGAAGCTCGTCTGCACTTGGGATTAGACTCAGATTCTGCGAGGCTGTCCCTGCTCCCAGCCCCTGCACCCTCCCCACAGGACACCACACTGCCTGCCGGACCCTGGACATCCCAGACCCACCAGGAGCAGCCATTCCACATACCTCTTCCAGAAGGCCTCCTGTTTAGCTCTCAAGTCCTGTAGCCATGGCCCCTCCTCGGAGAAGCCTCCCCTCAGCAGGAGGCAGCTTCCTGGCTTTCCCAGGCTCCCTCTGGGATTCAGTCACTGCTCAAGCAGTTCTGGTTTTGTCTGTCCTGAGGGGCTTGTTTGTGCAGGAGGTGCCCACAGTAAATGCACTAGGAGCTTTTCCTAATGCTGCTTTGTTAACATGTGTTGACTGGCCAGATGCGGTGGCTCACCCCTGTAATCCTACCACTTGAGGAGGCTGTTGCAAGAGGATTACTTGAGCCCAGGAGTTCAAGACCTCATCTCTACAAAAATAAGATAAAATAATTTGTCAGGCATGGCGGTGTGTAGCTGTAGTCCCAGCTACTTAGGAGGCTGAAGTGGAAGGATCTCCTGAGCCCAGGAGGTCAAGGCTGCAGTGAACCACGATCATGTCATTGCACTCCAGCCTCAGTGACAGAGTGAGACCTCAACTGAAAAAAAAAAAGTGTTGACTTTTATCATCTAATTCCAGTTTGCCCTCTTACAAAATGGGGATAATAAGAGATGGTAAGATGGATCTCTGGGCCTAACATACACAAAGCTCTAGGCCCATGCACTTGGTGAATGTGAGAATCAGTATTACTTCCTGACAGTCGTGAAATACGTGAGCTCTTCTCTCTACCCTTCTTCAATTTCATTTCTTAAAAAAAAAAAAAGGTATGAAATGAACCTTAGAGTCATTTATGACTGTGGCCCCAGGGGCGAGGCTGGCCAGCTCAGGACCCTGCCCACACCAGAATGCAAGAAAACACAACACAAAGTGCTATTGAAGACCATTGCTGGCCGGAGCCCCCAACCAGACACCACCTCCCGCACAACCAGAGGGAATAAAGCCGGCTCTGTGCAGAGCCTCCCGTACAGGGTGCCTGCCCCCTCGGAGGCCGTCCTGCCCGCAGCCACACAGGGCAGACCTTGCATTCTTGCACGCGCATGCACATTCACACCCAGCCGAAACATGGTGCTCCCTGCCCTGCCCGGCCCTAGCAGGGATGCCAGATAGAGACTCCGTGCCTGTTTGCCTTGGCTGCTTTCTTTCCCTGAAATCCTGAAGAGGGATTTCGATAAACTTTCTTAGAGTCTATTGCCCTGGCTGCTGAGCTGCAGGCTGGTAGCTCTATGCCTTTGGACAGCCAGTCCCCTGAGTGCCACTAGCTCCCCATGAGAAGGCTTCTGCCCTGCACCCTCACTGGTATTCGGCCTAGCCCCCTGCTCTGGCCTGACTCTGGTTTTGTTCTCTGGAACTCCTCCTAACCTTGCCACTAACAGACTCCTCTTCTAGGCTGCAGAGCTGCACTCTGTTCCCCACTCTGCCCCAGGAGGTGCCCTGGGGAGGCATTCAGTATGGGTACTGCAAATTTGGCCTCTACCTGGTGACCTCTTGTAGCTGTAGAAAACCTCATGCTTCAGTGCACCTCAAGCACCCCGTCCACATCAGCTGGGCCACAGATATCCTCACGTATACATAAGCTGGGAGTGTGGCTCAGCAACTGAGATGCACCTCCACAAGGGTCAAATTGGAAGCGATTTATTCTAGAATTCATTCAGTAAATGCCTATTATCCACTAGGAGCAGAAAAGCCAAGTAGAGTCACAGGGTCACAGGGAGGAATGAGTACCGAGGGGACAGTGTTAGGATACAGGGACCAGCCCCTGCTCCCAGGGAGCGCTCTATAGGCAGGGGGCAGCACACAGATGCCACCTTCACATTAACAAGTAGCGCTCATGGGAGGGAGGGTATCTGGTCCTGCTTCTATAGTAGACTTTGGCAGCCTCGAGAAGAAGGCAGCTCCCTGTCACCCACTCTGTAAGAAGCAGTGTGGTGCAGGTGACACACGCTCTTGCTGGGTGCCGTGGGCCCTGCCTCTGAGGGCATGTTCCTTTCCTTGCCACAGGGAGGGCGCGTGTGGCTCTGCAGGGCCTGAGTTGCACCCCCTTGAGAGCGGGCCCAGACGTTCCTGTGGCAGTCCCGGCCTCTGTAGGGGCTGTGCTTCTCCAGGTGTGTTGGTGGACAGTGCGTGTCCTTAGTGTGCATGGAGGTGAACCTAGTGCTGCCGTGTGTCTCTCCTGAAATTTTGCGTGTCTCCTCCCGCAGAATTCCTACCTGGTGTTGGCGGGCCTGGCTGATGGGCTTGTGGCCGTGTTTCCTGTGGCACGGGGCACCCCAAATGACAACTGCTCCTACCTGTGCTCACACACAGCCAACAGGTCCAAGTTTGGCATCCCAGATGAAGACATGCGGCAGAACCCCTACCCAGTGAAGGCCATGGAGGTGGTCAACAGCGGGTCCGAGGTCTGGTACAGCAACGGGCCAGGCCTCCTCATCATCGACTGTGCGGCCCTGGAGATCAGCAGGCGTCTGGAGCCCTACTCAGCTCCCTCGGTGGTCATGTCGCTCACATGTAGCTCTGAGGGCAGGGGGGATGAGGTTGTCTGGTGCCTGGATGACAAAGCCAACTCCTTGGTGATGTACCATTCAGCCACCTACCAGCTGTGCGCCCGGTACTTCTGCGGGGACCCCAGCCCCCTCAGGGACATGTTTCCCGTACAGCCATTGGACCCAGAAGCTCCGGGCAGCCACACGGCCAGCCCGAAGAAGCCCGAGGGGGACTCCATCACGGACGTGAGCATCATGTACAGCAAGGAGCTGGGCATGCAGATCCTGACCCACCAGGACTCGCTGACTGACTACTGCTCCATGTCCTCCTACTCCTCGTCCCCACCCCACAGGGTGGCCAGGTCCCTCCCCAGCCTGCCCAGCTCCCCAACCAGCTCCTCCAGTGTGCCTTTCTCCACCGACTGTGAGGACTCGGACAGGCTGCATGAGCCTGGGGCTGCCTCCAACAGGTCTGAGCACGACCTGACTCCTGTGGACGGGGAGACTTTCAGCCAGCACCTGCAGGCCGTGAAGGTCCTCGCCGTCAGAGACCTCATTTGGGTCCCCAGGTAAGTTTTCTGTGGGTTGGGGACGCCATCAGGGCATGTGCATTGCTCCTGCTTTGGGGGTAGAGCAAGGGGAAACCTATGGCCTCTTTAAAGACAATGTGGAGGCCCATCAGGAGCTATTCTTCCAAGAGGTTTTGCTCCCTAGACCTGGAATCTGGAGTGTTCTCTTTAGCAAATCTAAACATGGCTGCACAAAAGCTCATCTGCCCACCACAGCTGAGGTGACCACAAAAGGAGAGCCACAGCCAGTTGTGCTTAAGTTTCTACTGGGAAAGTTCTCCTCTGCCCCGGGGTCTGCACCCTCTCTGTAATCTAATCCCTTAGTGGAAACTGTGTGTTGTTCCCTGCCTCCTGTGCCTTTCTGCACACCGGCTCCATTCCCCCTGGAGAGCACAGCCACAAACAAAAATGTTTCCCCCTCTCGGCTTTGGTTTCTCAGGCGCGGTGGAGATGTTATCGTCATTGGCCTGGAGAAGGATTCGGGCGCCCAGCGGGGCCGAGTCATCGCCGTCTTAAAAGCCCGGGAGCTGACTCCACACGGGTAAGACTGAGGGGTGGCTCCGTTAGGACCCATGGGAGCGGCATGGGAATCTGAGGCCCCCACCAGGTCCCGCATGACGGTCTTACAGTGCCTTCTGTTCTCACAAATAGACAGCAGGCTCCACCATTGTGGCCATAAGGCAATACAGGAGCAAGATGGAGTCGTCCCCCAGGCAGCTTCTTGAGGCTCAGCACTGGCCATTCTGGGATACTCAGTGCACCTGTAGACCAAGTGCCCTACCTGGGGTGTGTCTCCAGGGCCAGAGCTCAGCTGCAGTTGAAACAGGGTACATCCAGATGGCGCACTGTACTTCCTGCCAAGTAGGGGAGCCCTGTCCAAGGTGTCCACCTGCCCATACAGTACCAGATGGGACCAGATGACACAAGCACTCCTTGCTGTCCCCAACCCTGGGGTCACGGCTTCTGCCCTTCCTGGGCTCCGGCAGGACTCCGTGCCCATCTGCAGGTGGGTGCCCCCAGGAGGCATGCCAGTCTCCCTGTGAGGGTGAGCTGGCAGGGCGGCCTGTCCAGGACATGGTCTGCATGACTGGGGCGATGTGAGGCTGGTGCCAGGCCACACTCGTGACAGTGAGTATACCCCTTACTCTACTACCAAGCCCCACAAGGTAAATCTTCCAGATGAAAAACCCCCCTCAATTCAAACATGCATGTATGCGTGTACGCATGCGTGTGTGTACTTTGGAGCACATCTACTTCACACACTAGGCCTGTTTCTTCACAGCGTGAGTTATCACCCCTCCACGAGTAGTAGGTCTTTAATTCATCTAAAGCATAAGGAGCTGTAGAAACCCCATTCAGCCTATCTCTCCCAGAGCAGGACGGTGACCACAGAACCAGCCATGGTAGCCCCCACTCCTATGCCTGCCACCATTGAGCTTTCTCAGTGAGTCCCAGAGCTGGTGACCCTCGCAGTTATGGGTTTCTCCTGAGACCCGGCTGAGTCCATGGACAGCAGCCTGGAACCAATGGAGTTCCCAGTTGACAGGTTGGGCTTCTAGAACAAGTGGGTCTATAGAATCCAGGCCGGTGACCTCAGCATACCTGCCCTAGTATCCCCTGATCTTTGCCTGGTGGTTTTTTCCTCTTTCTCCCCAGGAGAAAGAGGCCCAAGCAGCCAGCTGAAAGGAAGGCGCTGGCAAGGCCACACGGGAGTCTGAGGCCTCTGGACATTCTGGTTTGCAGGATAGCCTCAGTGCCATGCAGGGCACACACAGCACCTAAGGAAGAAGTGCAGACAGTATGTAGAGGTGACCCCAGGTCAGGAAGGCCACACAGAGTCATCCACTGTGGTGCAAAAGGAAACTTTTAATGTACCTATTGACCATGCAGACAGTCCACAGCCTCAAAAAAATTGTCTATAGCTATGACTTTGGGGCAACAGGTTTTCTGCCTGATATATTACCCTGTGTTTCCTAAGTATAAGGGAACAATGAGAGAAGAATCATCACACTGTGAGTCTCAGTTGACCAAGGAATAGGGTTAAAGCTTAAACTCGTTCATGGGCCATTCACCAGCAGGAATTTGGGTCAGTATTGTTTTCTGAACACTTTGGGGTCTGAGTCAAGGATGTTGCTCTGATGGCATCAGTGGTCTTCTAGGGAGTCGAACCCTTACAGACAATGCCCATGAACATGACTTGATGCCCTTGACCTTGCTTTGGACTGTATAAAGACTCAGCCCACAGTCTGATGCACCGGAAAGAAACGGGGAGAGCTGGGATACACATGATGCCCTTTTAGCCCGCTCTGTCCTCCCAAGTAGGCATAGAATGAGGGTCCCAGCCCTACCCAAGCAGGAACCCCTGTGAGTTTTCTCACACCCCCTCTCTCTGCAGGGTGCTGATGGACGCTGCTGTGGTGGCAAAGGACACCATTGTGTGCGGCTTTGAAAATGAAAACACAGAGTGGTGCCTGGCTGTCTGGAGGGGCTGGGGCACCAGGGAGTTTGACATTTTTTACCAGTCTTACGAGGAGCTGTGCCGGCTGGAGGCTTGCACTCGCAAGAGAAGGTAATTCCTGGGGAATAACTGTCACACTTGGAGCTGACTGGCCCAGGGCCGCAGCCCGACCCCTTCAACCCCTCAGCTAGCAGCCTGCAGCCTCCGAAGACCAGAAGATAGATGAAGCTCTCCCCTGAATCCCTTGCTGCTAAGAAGTGCTGAGAAGTTACCAGCCTGGTGGTGGTTTGAGGGTTCTCCACTTCTCTAGGGCAGAATTACCTGAATACCCCATCCCCCATTATTGGTTTTACAGCCCAAGGGAAGACAGTGGGATCTGGCCAGGAGAGGCCTCCTCCTGCCTCCCCCATCAGCTTTCAGGTGAAAGGGGGAGGGGGATCCCATTCTGGGCTGGGTCACACAAAGGGGGCTGGGCCCTCCTGCCACAAAGGGCCTGTCCATTTGCATCCCAGGCCTCAGATGGAATTACACTAGGGGCTCTGGTTGGGAAGCAGTTCAAGGCAGGAGAAGGCTGTGACCCCTGCCCTTTCCCCCCAGAGACCCCAGGCTCTCAGCACATTTCACAAGCTCCCGAGTCCCCGGGGCCTGGGGCCCCGGCTTAGGCAAGCCAAGATCAGATGTCTCCCTGCTCAGGAAAGTCTCTGTGTGGGGAAACCCCCATAAGGACCCTGGGGGAGGGGTGCTGCCCAGTCCAGGGAATGAATGAGTTCCTTTAAGTGCCACCTCTGGAAAGCCCAGAGGCACACCATGGGCACCGGCTCCGCCCTCACATTCTTCTGCTGCTGACAAAAGGAAGGAGAAACTCAACCAACTGACTCAAGAAAAGGCCTTGTGTTTATGGCTTCGTAAAATAAATTTGGGTGCAGCTGGAGCACAAGCCCTATTTGTTTGCACATAATAATCTTGTTTATCACTTTAACAAATGAAGGAATATCACCATGGTTAGGACTCTTATTGTGAAATCACATCATTTGGGACTTATACCAATTATGTATTTGCGGAACGGTCACTGCACAGCAGGATGTGGAAAGGGGAGAGGGAAACTATTGACAGGGAATTGACGGGCACAACAGCAAACATTTTTATAGAATTATGCACACACATACATGCACATGTGCACACATAGCCACATCTTTGCCAAAAGTTACCATTTGAAGCTACATAAGCCAGAATGGGGGTTTATGAGAGCTCACACTCTGGCTCAAGGTTGCTGACCCTTTTCTAAAATTAAATTATAAAGATCAAATTCAGTATTAGCTGGAGTATGCAGGCAGATGTGATTCTTTTCATCTGAAAATAAACAGACTCTCTCAAGAATGAAACCGTAGCCTCTGTCGAGTACTTGTGGCAACCCCACAGATTCAATCCCTCCCACGCCCACTCAGTGCCTGGGGAGAATGGGCAGGCCGTCCTTGGTCAACATGGTGCATGCAGGCTGCCTGCCCCCTGAAGCTTCCACGGATGGAGACGTTCTGTCAGCCACAGGCGTGGGGAAAGTGAGTCCCCCACCTCCTCTTGATGTGAATTTTTCAGGTCATTCTGGACTTCGAGAGTGTCAGCTCAGTAGGTTGGCCAGCCAAGCCCCAGAGAGGGTCATCAAGGGGCTGGTAAGCCTAGCCCTGGAAGTGTCAGCTCTAATGGGCTGGCAAGTCAAGCCCTGAGAGTGTTGCTGGTGCCGTGGGCCGGCAAGTCTAGCCTGCTGGGTGTCTCAGCTTCGTAGTCTCGCCTTCTTCCAGCAGCTCTCCTGGCTCAACTGGCTCCATCGGCTGGCAAGCCAGCCTCTAGGGTGCACAGCTTTGCAGCTCTGACGGTCTTCTACAGCTCTTCAGGTTGTAGTTCTTCAGGGTCAAGGTTCTTGCCTCATGCCCAGGAAGAATGAGGGACAGGGATAGAATGAGGGACAGGGATGGACGGAAAGTGAGTAAACAGGATGTATTAAGAGGACAGAGAAGCTCCCACAGTGGGAGGGGACCTGAAGGGGTTGCCTGTCTGGGGTCAAAACCTGGTGCTTATATAGCCCTAAGTCCAAACTGATTGGCTCTCACTAGCTGTGAGCTGCTGCTGTTTTGATTGGTCAGTATTAAGGACCAATCGGCAGGAGGTGGGGGCCTAATGGTGAGCTGATTGGTGGCTTTTCCATCCCAGCAGTGAGTACTTAAGCTCTAGCTTGAGAGGCTGGCAGGGAGCTTGTTTACCAACCCTGAGCCTGAGAGGCCTGCCAGGAGTTCACTACATTGTTACCAGAGAACTCACCTGTCTGTCTGCCTAGACTTTCTCTAGCTGTCTCCTATCTCACTCTCACCAGCCTGAGCACTGAGTCCTGGGGGACAAGGGTCTGTGCCTGCTGCCCACTTCACTGCCATTCTCTCACCCTGGTCCCTCAGCAGGGCCGTGGGGGTTGCCACTCACCATCTCCTCTTACCCCAGTGCCCCACAGCTGCCCAGTTAACTCCCCAATTGCAAACTAGGTTCTGTCTGTCCCCTGTCCAAGCCAAGAGAGCCTCACAGAGATAGGGAGGGAACCTCTTCACACCACACTCAGAAGTCATACAGGAAATGGGTGATGAACTTGACTGCATGGAAATTAGAAACTTACATGGAAAAATTACCACAAAGTCCAAAAGTGACAAATAGCATCCTTATCTTGTATACAAGTAGTTTGTACCTATCAATAAGAAAGAGAAAACCCAGCTTTGGGAGTCTGAGGCAGGAGGATCACTTGAGGCCAGGGGTTCGAGACTAGCCTGGACAACATAAACAAGATCCCCATCTCTACTAAAAATTTAAAAATTAGCTAGGAATGGTAGTGCATACCACCCAGGAGGCCGAGGCAGGTGGATCACTTGAGCCCAGGAGTCTGAGGCTTCAGTGAGCTATGATCATGCCACTGTACTGCAGCCTGGGTGATGGGTGACAAAGCAAGATTCTGTCTCCACAAAAAAAGAAAAGAGAAAATCCAGTAAAAATACTTGCAAAGGGCAAAAACAGGCAATGGAATTACAAATTAACAGAGGCCCCTAAACATCAGCACTGGACCTCTCCCAGCCGTAAGGAAAATGTTGGCAAGATTAAATGTCAGCAATTATTTCTTTCTTTTATTTTTTGAGTTGGAATCTCACTCTGTTGCCCAGACTGGAGTGCAGTGGCATGCTCATGGCCACCGCAGCCTCGACTGCTGGGCCTAGGCAATCCTACCTCAGCCTTCCAAGTAGCTAGAACCACAGGCGTGTGCCACCATGGCCGGCTTATTTTTTTATTTATTGTATAGACGAGGTCTCACCAAGTTACCCAGACTGGTCTCGAACCCCTGAGCTAAGACAATCCTCTCACCTCGGTCTCCCAAGAGTTGGGATGACAGACTTGCCCCACCGTGCCTGGCCCAGCAATTATTTCTTAAACAACTAAAGTCAGGTGCTGTCATTCCAACACCACTGCCATAATCAGACAAGAATCTCTGTTTCGAGGAGCTCACTTTGAGGAGGTAGAGATGACAGAGAGCATATAAACAAATGAGATATAGAGCTGCCAGGCCATCATCCTGGGAGATGGGAGGCTCATGACCCAGAAAGCTGCCACAGCTGAGGCTGGAAGTCCTGCTCCAGGAGGTCCCACTGGAGACTGAGTAATGAGAAGGAAGCAATCTGTGACGCTCGGTGGGCACCAGGTGGCAAGGCCGACACAGGCAAAGGCCCTGCGGTGGGACTGGAGCCTTGAAGGAGGGGGAGTATGAGGCTTGCTCAGAACAGAATGACAGGCACAGGTCTCCACTGCCACTCCTGGGGGATCCAAGCAGGAGTATTAAAGGATTTAATCGTTTTTACAAATCACTTTGCTGAGTGGAGGGTGGACGACTGAGGAGGTGGTTCCCATCGGGCTACCCCTAGAAGGCATTTCAACCTTAGTATCTACCAACATTTCAAGTGCTAATGCCTTTTGACCTGGCAGTTCCACTTGCCTATTCGGTCCTGAAATATTTGTGAACGTGCCCAAAGATACAGAACAAGGTTGTTCATTGTAGTATTTCTGATAATGGCCCCAAACAGGAAACAACCCAAACCCCTATCAGGAGGGAAGTCATAAAATTCCTGTCCATGCAACAATGCGATACTCTGAAGTCTTTCAAAAGGAGGAGGCAATACTGACCACACTGGTCTGAAATGTTCTCTGAGATATAATAAATGTATTGTTTTTTTAAGAAGCAGCTTGCAGTGCAGTATGCACTGAGTTACCACTTGTGTAAAAGATACTGTAGAGCTCCGCATATGTGCACAGGGAAGTACCTGAAGGACACCCAAGAGCCTGGTGGACATCGGTTGCCTCTGGGCAGGAGAGCTGAGGACAGGATAAGCAGAGGGAGTCGGCCCTTTATCCTGCTTCAGTCCTCCCTCTCTGCACGCTGAATGGCACGCACGCCTTTTCATAGCAGTAACCCAGGCTGGGGGCAACTTCTCTCCTAGCCCTAAAGTGCCTCTCGGCCTTGGCCTCCAGAGGTAATGGGGAGCCCCCCTCTGTCCCCTCTCCTCCGAGGCTGCCTGACCTCATAGAGGGAAGGTCCCGGGGCAAGACAGCGCCCTCAACAATTCTGTCGTGTCCATCTGGCTCCATGGTCATGGCTGAAGTAGAACCTCCCTGGCTGTCTTTGGAATGCAGGCACAGAGCCCCAGGTGAGGTGGATGTGTACAGCAGGGGGACAGGTGTGAGGGGCTGGGGACGTGGGCCAAGGTCAATAGGCTCTGACTCTGACCCACCCTTGTCTGGAATGGGAGGGTGTGCAGCCCAGCGCAGGGTCAAGGCCCACCCCTCACCAGCAGATGGCACCCAGGCCTCCTCCGGGCCACCCTGCACCCAGGAAAGCAGAGGCCTTTCTAATGCCTGGTCACCAGGTAGGCCACCACCACCTTCCAAAGCCACTGACTGCTTAAACCTGCAGAGTCTTTGCAATGACCATGCAGAGCGGGGTGTTGGGGAGTGTCGGGACCTGTCTCCTTGCATGGTGCCTCCCAGGCAGGAGCACAGGATATTCTCCTTGTAATTGCTCCCAAAAAAGCACTTGGGGGGACCTGAGAGAGATGTGGTGACCCAGAATCTCCCCTAAGGCTTGGGAAACCTGAAACACGCCACAGGCAAGCAGGTTACTGCCCTGAAGGAGCCACACCTTCCCACATGCCAACACATGGGACCTCAGACTCTGTGCACCCCTCAATGCCTAACAATATTTTCTACCCAAGGAGAATCGAGCAGGGGAGAAATGGGGCAGGGGTGTGTTCACTATAATGGCACTTTGACAATCGCTGTGCCAGAATCTGCTAGTCGCTCCCCTTCTGCTCTGTAGCAGACCCTGATTTTGTTGATGCATCATTTCCCAGCGGTCTTTGCAGGTGCGGGGTGAACTCAGCACTGAGTTCGGGCCAGGAGTGACATGGATGTGGTCAAGTGGGGATTCAGGGAAGCTCCCTCAAAGGAGACTGGGTCAGCGGGAGCTCCTTTGGCCCTGCCCCCACTTCTCTCCTCCTTGCAGAGGGTGGGTGTCACAAGGACCCGAGGAGAGCAATGGGGGCAGCCCTCCATGCCAGCCCTGGCTGCCAACCTCCAGGCTTCATGTGACCTCATGGAAAAGGAAGCCACTTCCGTGTTTAAGCCAGTGTTCTTCGCCTCTCTATGACTAGCAGTCAAATGCAATTCCTGCTGCTCAGCTACATTTTCCATGAGCCCGACCAGAGTACTGAGAGCTAGTGAGTAAGCCAGCCATAACAAGCTTCTGCTCAAGTTCAAGCAGGGGGCCCTGAGAACTGCGGACTGGAGCATTGTGGGGCCGGACATGCCCAGAGCTAACCTCTGCCTCAGGAGAGCTGGGTGTGGTGTGGTCAACAGTGCTTTCTCTCGAGGCAACAAACAGTCATTTTGCATCAAACCACAGTCTCAAAGAGGGTCCGAGGTTTCAATCAAAGGCCAAAACTTAAGGTGAGGTGACTTTGATGGTCCTGCGAGTTTAAGCCCTTCACCCTTGGCAAGATGCCCCAGCTCTGTGTCTCCTCTGTGAATAGCAATGACTGTTCCTGATGGGATCGGCACAGGAACTAGGAAAGACCATGTATATCAGAGGTCCCGAACACCCAGTACCAGTCTGTGGCCTCTTAGGAAGCTGGCCACACAGAGGAAGAGCAACCAAAGCTTCATCTGTACTTAAAGCCACTCCCCATCACTCACATTACCACTTGAGCTACACCTCCTGTCAGATCAGTGGCAGCATTAGATTCTCATAGGATCGCAAACCCCATTGTGAACTGTGCATGGGAGGGATATAGGTTGCCACTCCTTATGAGAATCTAATGCCTGATGATCTGAGCTGAGACAGCAACACTAGCGCTGGGGAACAGCTGCAAATACAGATTAACATTAGCAGTGGGGTTCGAATGCACAGCGACCATAATAAAGCAACTGCTTGCCGACTCCTACAAAACCCTATCAGCAAGTGGTAAGTGAGTTGATGTACTTCAATTGTACAGCTGCATCTGGCAACAGGCTTTAAGTCTGAACCACACTTATTTTAGTCCACATGTGGCCTGCCCATTATTTTATTTACCACTCCATTGGTGCCTTTTATTTTATTTTATTTTATTTTTTTTTTTTTTGAGTTGGATCTCACTCTGTCTCCCAGACTGGAATGCAGTGGCTCGCTCCCGGCCAGCACAGCCTCGACCTGCTGGGCTCCAGCGATCCTTCCACCTCAGCCTTCCAAGTAGCTGGAACTACAGGCGTGAGCTACCACGCCCGGCTAATTTTT
>NW_007255240.1:435995-451225 GCF_000164805.1 Carlito syrichta | reverse complement strand
CAAGTTGCCCAGGCGGGTCTCAAACCCGCAGGCTCAGGCAATCCACTCACCTCAGCCTCCCAAAGTACTGGGATTGCAGGCTGAGCCACCGAGCACAACTGGTGCCTTTTTTTTAAATGATGAGTTGTATAATTATTTTGTTATATATTGCAATGTAATAATAATAGAAGTAAAGTACACAATAAATGTTATGTGCTTGAATCGTCCTAAAACCTCCCCCTCCCACCCCGTCCCTTGGAAAAATTGTCTTCCACAAACCTGGTCCCTGATGCCAAAAAGGTTGGGGACCACTGATGTATGTGACAGCACCAGCCCAGCCTCTACCGGGGCCATGACACCACCCACCTCGGGAAGGGCGCCCTGGGGGAAGCCCAAGATTTTCCCTGAGAACCACTTAGGAGAAAGACAAGTGGTCCTGGTGTCATGTCATGTGCCAATGTTCACAACAAATCTCTTCATTGTTTCTAAGATGTCAGGAAGACTCTTACCAACCCCTGGCCTTGAGAAGTGAGTGAAGGTGCAGCTCATAGAAGAATTAAAGAAAGCTGACTGATGAGCATAATAAGATGACAGGGATGTTCAGAAGCCCCAATTTGGAACATGTGTTTTTAAAAGTGAGATAGGGCTAGGCTCGGTGGCTCAGCCTGTAATCCCAACACTTTGGGAGGCCAAGGTGAGTGGATTGCTTGGGCCCACAAATTCAAGACCAACCCAGGCAACTTGGCAAGACCTCATCTCTACAATATATCAAAAAATGAACCAGGTGTAGTAGTGCACGCCTGTAGTTCTGGCTACTTGGAAGACTGAGGCAGAAGGATCACCAGTGGGTCGATGCTGGGGTACCGTGAATGTGCCACTGCACTCTAGCCTGGGCAATGGAGTGAGACTACAACTCAATAAATAAATAAATAAATAAGTGAGACAGGGATAACAATTGGCATGCAAATAAAAGAAAATAAATTTCTACTTTGCCATCAGTGGTCTCTGCCATCCCCGGGGCAGTCACCAAGACTCTCAGCTCTTCTGAGCCTACGGTGGGGCTGCATTCCTTGGCCCACCACAGTCTGTCAGTAGGGGGGTGGGGGGACATGTAACATGCTGGCAAATGGGTGCTGAGTGCAAGGGGCACTGTCACCACTCACCTTCCACAAGTGAGTCCTACTCTGCCTGGGTGACATGACCTGCCAGGGTGCTCCTTCCCTCTGCCCTGGGCCCTTCAACATGAGCAGGTGGTTGCTGAGCTGGTGGTTACTCGGTCAGCCCAGATGCTGGAGAGATGACCTGGAGTGCCCAGACAGCCTGCCGTGGGCGAGCATCAAGAGCAAAGCCTGCAGTTGGGGCCACTGGGGATTTGGTGGCCCAAGCTCACCCAGCCCATCCTGCATGATCTGTGTCCCCAGCGTCTTGCCAGCCCTCACACCCATCACCACCCAACACACTCCCACATGGCCCCATGCCCTGCACCAGCTCTGCAAAGGGGAAACAGCCTGGGAGTTTCTCGAGGGAAGGGACAGAGAGGAGAGTTCTCCACAGGCGGGGAGTCTCAGCCCAAAGAAAGCGGGGGTGGCCTGGAGACAGGCCCTGGCATGTGACTGGAAACAAGCAGGAACTCCTAACCTATTTTTGTAAAAGGAGGTCAAGAAAGAGGAGCAGTGGCTGCCTCTGGAGAGGGAACCAGATGACTAGGATGGACTCTTCTTACCACAAGGATCGCTTATTTAAAAACAAATGGAAATTAATATATGTCATCAAAAATATTTTCTAGCTCAGACATGA
Organism: Carlito syrichta; assembly: GCF_000164805.1. Taxonomy (NCBI): domain Eukaryota; kingdom Metazoa; phylum Chordata; class Mammalia; order Primates; family Tarsiidae; genus Carlito; species Carlito syrichta. The sequence continues at coordinate 449,449 of NW_007255240.1, read as the reverse complement.
AAAATGACCTAGATAGTAACACTTTCTTGCATACTCCCCTTGCATTCACACACGTACACACACCATACATCACATACACACACACACCACATACCACATACACACAACACACACATATACCATATACCATATATATGCACAACACATACCACACGTCACATACCACATACAATACATACTACACACACACAACACACATCACATGCACAATACACACAACACACACAGCATATAGCACATACACAACACACACAGCATATACTACACACACAACACATGTCACACATCATACAGCATCACATACCACATACATAAACATACTACACATAACACACACATGCCACCCATCACATACACACACAACAAATACACACCACACATCACATGCCACATACACACACAACATGCACATAACACATACTATGTACACACATGCCAAACATCACATACACACACAACACATACATACACCATAAACCATATACACATACCATATGTGCATGCATTCACACATCACTCATACACATTCGCATGTACACATAAATACACCATAAACATGCATACACCACACGCACATATGCACATGACACATACACACTTATACACACTGTACACACACACATGCATACATACCATTTACATGCATGTACACATAAACACACCACACACACATCTGCACATGTACATACACTCATGGTTTAGGATGGCCCTGGGACAGGTCAGAGGACAGAGGAGCAGCCTGAAAGGCACTCAGTCTGGCCAAGTTGCCATGATTTGTTGCCAGGTTAGTTGAAAAACTACAAGTGGTAAAAAGTTGCAATGATTTAAAGAAGACAACTTATTACAAAGAATATAAGTTGTGGTCATAATTTTTTATTTTTGAGTTAGAGTCTCCCCTCCGTCACCCAGGCTGGAGTGCAGTGGCACATTCACGGCCACCCCAGCGTTGACCTGCTGGGCTCTGGCGGTCTTTCCACCTCAGCCTTCCAAGTAGCCTGAACTACAGGCTCACACTACCGCACCCAGCTAATTTTTTTTATTTATTGTAGAGTGGGGGAGGGGCAGATCTCGCCAAGTTGCCCGGGCTGGTCTTGAATCCACAGGCTCAGACAATCCACTCGCCTCGGCCTCCCAAAGCACTGGGATTACAAACTGAGCCACCGAGCCCGGCCTGTGCTCATAATTTAAAAGAAAGTTAGATCTCACGGTATATATTTATAATTTGTAATTCCTTTAAATGACTAAAGCGGTGTTTGTGTAAACGGGTATCTGTTCCTCCAGCAAATGGATAATATTAGCTTACAAGATATGTTTTTGATTTATGTAAGAAGGGAAACATGAACACGGGGAGACAGTCCTGGAAGGAGCACAAGCCATCACCTGGTGGCCACCCTTACAGCCATCCAGAGAGAGAGTCCAGCCGTGAGTGGCTGACAGTTGTGGAACCACCACTGTCCTGAGGCTGCCCTGAGCCTGCCCCACCTGCACACTCATGCCCCAGCCTGGGCCAGGAACCTCCAGCTGGCCTGTCTAGCACACTCTAACAAGATACGTTCTCCACGATGCTAGCAAAGCAGTATCTACTGAAGATGGGCCAAACCGGACACCAGACCAGAAAAGATGCCAAGCTTTGTGAAGAACTTGAGCTTCAAAGGTCCAATGGATGCGGTCAGTGAGCCCCTCACTCAGAGAGGACACTCAGCCCAGAGCCTGATGAGCTCCAGCCACTTTTGGGGGAGCATTGGGCAGCCCTGCCCGCAAAACCACTGACACCCTGGCCACTGTGTCCTCAGCCCTTATCCTGTCACATCCTGATGCCTAGACTCTTCTCCTGGGGTCTGGAAAGGTCATTGCAACCCAAGGACAGCTCAGAAATTCCAGGAAGAACTTTGAATGCCAGTGGGAAGATAAGAAAAGTGGGCCGCGCTCGGTGGCTCAGCCTGTAATCCCAGCACTTTAGGAGTCTGAGGTGAGTGGATTGCCTGAGTCCGCGAGTTTGAGACCGACCTGGACAGCTTGGCGAGACCTCGTCTCTACAATAAAATAAAAAATTAGCCAGGAGTGGTAGCATGTGCCTATACTTCTGGCTACTTGGAAGGTTGAGGCAGAAGGATTGCTAGAGCTCAGTGGGTCGACACTGGGGTGGCCATGAGTTTGCCACTGCACTCCAGCCTGGGCAACAGAGTGAGATTCCAACTCAAAAAAAAAAAAAGAAGGAAGGAAAAGTAGGAATCTAAAGCTTCAGCCTTGGGGTCAGTTCCCAGTCAAGTAGAGCATGTGGCTATGTAACCAGCAGAGCATTTTAGGTATGTTTTGACAGTTTCTTAGGGTGCTCAAAGCACTGAAGACTGTTTAATATTTTAGGCTTTAATTTGAGCTAAATATTTACAAGTGGAATTTAATAAAAAGTTTAAATCAGGCCGAGCACAGTGGCTCACGTCTGCAATCCCAGCACTTCAGGAGACCAAGGTGGGAGTATTGCTTGAGCCCAGGAGTTTGAGAGCAGCCTGGGCAACATAGTGAGACCTCATCTCTACAAAAAATAAAAAAAATTAGCCAGGTGTGGTGGCAAATGCCTGTAATCCAAAAAATGTGTTTTTTTGTTTCTTTGTTTTTTTTCTGTGACCAGCTTGTTTCACTTAACATGATGTTCTCCAGGAAAAAAATGTTTTAACTCAATGTTTAACTAGAGGACCTATCTAAACTCAGGAAATGTATTAGATGTGTGAAGGGGACCCCCCAAAACAAAATTTATTTGCAAAAAATTGTGTATTTATTCTTTCTTTTTTTTTTAATTGCAGAGGTCTCTCCAAGTTGCCCAGGCTGGTCTTGAACCCATGGGCTCAGGCAATCCACTCACCTCAGCCTCCCAAAGTGATGGGATTACAGGCTGAGCCACCAGGCCTGGCCTTGAATTTATTCTTACATGTTTAAATGTCAGTCACCTTCAAAGTACTCTCCATTTAATGCAATACACCTATCAATACATTTTTTCCACTGCTCAAAAACAGTTTTTAATGAATCAATTTTGATGCTTTTTAGTGCTTTTGCTATTTTTGTTTCACCTCTTCTGCATCAGCAAAACGTTTTCCTTTGAGGACTTTTTTCATCCAGGGGGAAAAATAATTAGTCACTTGGCGCAAAATCGAGTGAATAGGGAGGGTGGGACATGGGAGTCATGCTGTTTCTGGTCAAAAACTGCTAAACACTCAACTCGAGGTGAGCAGGTGCACTTGTAAATCACCCATCATGAAATGGGCAAATGTGTCGAAAAAAATCTCTTTAAAAAGATCACTGAAGCCGAACGCAGCCTCTCATCACACTAGCTGGTACACTGATGCCAATGGGTTTCTAGAACACTTACCTAGCTGGGAAAGCCTGTAATACAAAGGGCTATCCCTCCAAAACATAATTCCCTCTTTTGGGAGGCTCCCTCCTTATCTAAGCAGTGTGTCGGTGTTTAGAGAGTGCTGATTATTTCATAAAATATTTCATTATTTTAACAGGCTCATGAACCTGATAACTAGGAAACCAGTGGTGTTCAGGCAGCAACGTGTGAGCCTGGCAGTATCCCCACAGCCTGGCACCTAGCTGGAACCCAGAAACTGCTCACGTGAAGTGACGGCAGAGGGAGACAGCGATGAAGATACTTTGGTTTGCTGGTCTAAAGTGCTGGGCTGTCCCCATCTCTCTGACCACCTCTCAGATCTGCAGAACAGCATCTATCCCTGCCCTTTCCAACAAGCATGTTCACCACATTCCAAGCCAGATACCCTTCCCCTCCCCTGGACTCCACAGTGTTCAACTCACCCAGCAGCTCAGAGGACCCAGGAGAGACCTGAGTAATGGAAGAAAAATCAGCACGGGTCTTGCCAGGCCCACCTGTGTGGTTCAGCAGAGGAACGGGGACATCCTTCAGGGAGCAGGATATGTCAGTCACATTCTGGGAGGCCAGGAAGGGCCCAATACCATCCCACAAGTCTCCAAGCTGTAGGGCTCCCCTTCCCCATGCCCGAGGGGTGCAGAATGGAGACCCCAACCAGGAGCCAGGACTGCAGCCCATTTGCAGGGGCCCAAGATTTTTCACACGGAGAGGCTGTACCTTTCTGGGGTGAAGCCAGGGTGGAGAAACACCATTTCTGACAGTGCTGTTCAGATGTCTGTCACCCTTCTCTTGCCCACAGGAAGCCTGAGCTCTGAAAATTCCCTGCAGTTGTCCTCACTCCTTCTCCCCATCCCCAAACTCCTTCCCCAGGCATGGGTGGGAGGGGACACCCAGAAAGGGAGGGTCTGCTTGGACTACAGGATTGCCTGGGGCCAAAGCTGGCTCCTAGCTGCCCACACTCCACACTGCGACAGGTCCAGAATACCCACCCGCGATTACTTTTCCTCCTCAGTATCGTGTGATCCAGCTGCCATCACGAAGACCACAGCCTTGGGTGCTTGAGCAACAGACATTCATTCCCCCAAGTTCTGGAGGCTGGAAGCCCAAGATCAAGGTGTCAGCAGGGTGGGTCCCTCCCGAGGCCTCTCTCCTTGGCTTGCAGGCAGCTGCCTTCTCCCTGTGTCCTCGCTCGGCCACCCCTCTGTGCACATCTGTATCCTAATCTCCTTCTAAGGACACCAGTCACATCGTGAGGGCCCACCCTCACTTTAACTTCATCACCTCTTTAAAGCCCCTGTCTCCAAATAGAGTCACACTCTGAGGCTGTGGGGGTTAGGACATCAACATAGTTGAGGGAGACACAATTCAACCCATAAGAGTCTCCTTGCTCCAGAGGCTCTATGGGAGAGTCCACGGAGAGCAGGCCCCACCGCAAGGATGTAGATGCGACTGCAGGAGCGTGTCTAAAGGTTTAAAGGCCAGGAAATATACTAGAGTGAAACAGGGAAGCCTCAAGATGCATGTTTATTACAAATACATGTATAGTCTCATATAAATGTCTAGATGAAAAGCCCAGAAGGATATACACCGAAATGTCAATGGTGGTTCTTTCTGGCCAGTGGGATGAGGCTGGTTTTATTCCTTTTCTTCTGGCTTGTCCTTTTTTTTTTTTTTTACAATAAGAGAAAAATTGAAGTTATAAAAATATTCATTTGTAATTGCTATAAATTGCTGTTGGACCTAAGAGTGGCCATCCTTGTTGGGACTGTGCCCTTGGGGACTCCACCCACCCTAGAACAACACCAAAAAAGCATCATTGTCAATTACCCAGCCCCCAGCATCCAAAAACAACCCATCTCTCCAAGTGATATGCAATTTGTTCCTTCTAGGCTGGGAACCTTGCTCTTCCCAGGGGACAGTGACACACAGAGCACATTCCATGGTATAGAGAAGGATGTCCTCTCCACGATGTAGCCACGATTTCCAGGTGCTGACTCTTTTTTTTTTTTGAGTTGGAGTCTCACTCTGTCGCCCAGACTGGAGTGCAGGGGCCGCTCCCAGCTACCGCAGCCTCGACCTGCTGGGCTCCGGCGATCCTACCGCCTCAGCCTTCCAAGTAGCCAGATCTACAGGCGCGCGCTACCACGCCCGGCTAATTTTTTGATTTATTGTAGAGGTGAGGTCTCGCCAAGTTGCCCAGGCGGGTCTTGAACCCACGGGCTCAGGCAATCCACTCACCTCAGCCTCCCAAAGTGCGGGATTACAGGCTGAGCCACCGAGCCCGGCTGGTGGTGATTCTTCTAAATGCCTTTTGCGAGGGCTGCTGCCGTCCCTTGCAGTCACAGTCCAGGTGAGTGTTGACCCTCGAGGGCCCATGGCATGAGTTCTAGGTCTCAGTGGCACCCAGAGGCACTGGAAAACCTAGGAGGGGATTTGCACAGCCTCCAAACTCCCCTCCCGGGCCAAGTTTCTGAAGGAGTCAAGCTAGATGCTGTGGGTTTCCACACCTCTGACAAGCCTGGACAGCATCCATCAGGTGGTGGTGAGCAGGCCGTGGCTTCTCTCAGCATCCGGGGACTGGACCTCTAGTGGCGTCATGATTTCCATGCATTTTGGATTCCTGCCACCCAGAATTCCCCTCCCTCCGCCATTTACAAAGGATACGGGGTAGGGCCCGGACTCACGGCCGCCCCTCCCTCACCCTTGGGCCTCCTTCCCACCGGGGCACTTTCTGGAGGTGTTTGGTAGGTTCTAGCAGCCCAACCGATTCTGCTGGTTCTGCTGGCTGCACCTGCAGCTGTCATCAATCTCCCCCTGACACTCACCTCACAGGCTCCTCAGCTCCTACTTCTGAGACCAGACACGCGACCCTGAAGCTTCATCAGCCCTGGGTCACACCGGCCCTCCAGAGGCCACTCCCAGGAGCCACGGCCTTGCCAGGGAGACCAGAGCACTGTCAGCCTGTGCTGGGGATTCTGTCCTGCACCACCGACGTTCCATCACCACCCTCTTTCTGCGTCCCCGCTGATGGACACTTTCTGTAGCTAGATCAGTGCCCGGCAGGCCTGCTGTGGCCACGTCCTGAGCCACCCTGCTGCATTTGGGGGACTGGCATCTCCTTCACTACAACCCCCACCCTCACCACCACTTCGTAGCTCTCAGAGCCTCAGCTTCCTCATCTGTAAAACGGGAAGATTCAATGAAGGCCTGGCATCAAGGCCTCTGCACAGTGGGACACGCAACCGGAGCAGCGAATGCCCACCCTCGTTTAACCCTCAGGCACCAACAAATGGCTTCCTGAGTCCCGGGTGCCTCCCCTTCATCTCCCCACAGCCCTCAAGCACCTGCGACCACTCGGCTGCACCAGTTCAATGCATTCTTGACAAAACTGAGACCTGGAGAGGTGGGGATCTGCCCTAAAGCCTGCCCGAAAGCCAGGGTCCCCTGAGTCTGACCCTCCGAAACTTGGCCTCTCTGGTGTCGTCTGGGAGGGGCACAGTCCTGGTCTCCCTTGTGTGAGTACAGCGGGGTAGGGCACATATAGAACGCGGCCTCTGAGATGCGCTGTGGGGGGCCAAGCGGCGTCTCTTCCGCCAGCCCTGACCCAAGCCTTCATCTTCAAGGCCAGTCGTGCCAGCCCTGGAGGCAGAGGGCACGGAGGAGGAGGAAGGAGAGGCAGGAGGAGGGAAGGTGGGAGGTGGAAGGAACTAGAAAACACCTCCACCTCTGAAATAGCAGCATCATGTCAGCCAAGGCCCTACAGCAAGTGCAGCTGGAGAAGTGGAAGTGAATGGCTGTCAGCATTGTCTTTACACAAACGGATTAAACGGGATCTAAAGTACCCTGAGTGCTGTTTCCCTGGTGCTGGGTTTCTGCTCCTCAGTGGAGCCAGGGAGCAGACAATGGCTGGAGCTCACAGTGAGGGGCCCGGGCCCTGCATGAGGCTGAGGCCAGCTCATGAGCCCGGGCTGGACCCCTTCCAGTCACTGGCTCGCCCACCCCCAGGACTCCTGTCCCCTCTGTCGGTTTCCCTTTCATTCCCTTTTACATTCAGAGGTGGGAATTAAGAGAGCCGAGTCACATCACACAGTGCAGTGTGATGAGGTGCACCTGGGGTGGGGGGGCAGAAAACCACGCCCTTGCTCCCCCCCAGCGCCCCCCACTTGGGGGCCCTCACAGCTTCTCCCTTCTGGGACCCCCGTCTCCTCCATCCATCCCCCTGGCCCCTTGGACTGTGTTGAAGAACAAATGGCGAATGCTCGGCGAACTACTGAGCTCCGTCGTGATGAAGGCAGTGGGGCCTGGAGATGGAAGAGCCCGAGACACCTGAGCACAGGGGGCGGCGGCCAGGAAGAGAGGCTTCGGCGGGGCCCTGGAAACCCCGAAAGTCAAAGGCCCGGGGCCTTGCCCCAAAACTCCCTCTCAAGGCCGCACTGAGGACTAAAGGAGTCGCTGGAGCCCATCCCCAAGATGCTGGTCCGCAGCGTGGTGAGCCGGGCAGGACCTGGAAACGCAGAGCCGGGTTTCAATCCTACTGTGAACTGCCAGCTGCAAGACCCAGGGCAAGTTTCTCAGCCTCTTAGATCTCTGTTTCCTTGGTGACAGAATGAGAAAATAGCCCAGGGATGGCAGGCCTGGAACAGAGGTTGCAAAGGTGTGTGCGTAGACAAACCCCCCATGAGAGAGGACGGTATGGGGTGTGCAGCCCCCATGCACAGGTCAAGTGCAAGCCGGAAGCCTCTGAGTCTTCCCCACCAACGCTTCCCAGGGACGCGGTCTCCCCCGCCCTTCCTGACCTCAGCATACTCGGGGCAAGCCCTGCATCTGGCCTCTCATCCACATCTGCTCAAGTCGGGAGGGAGACCCAGAGCCTGAAGCGTGACATTGGGCATTCTCCTCTTCGGCTCCCGCACGTGCTGCCCCCACCACAGGGACCAGTCCAAGGACCGGGGCAGAGGGACCTGGCATTCCCCAGGCAGCGAGGTTCTACGGAGGAAGGCGCTCCAGTCGCTCAAGGCAGGGCTGGCGGTGGACAAAACCATGGCCGGGCATGTCCCCCCGCTTCATTCTCTCCCTGGAAGGGATTCACCAAGGATAGGAACTGGGGCTGGGAAGACCCGCGTGCTAAAGGGAGACAGGCGGGTGGACCCCGCATGGGGAAGCATGAGGGTCAGGGGGACAGAGGCTTCCTTGTCGCCCAGAAAATGGCATGCTGCTCAGTGTAGCCCCTTTCCTGAAGTCCCACCCTTCCCAGCCGTCAATACCCCCAGGGGTAGGGCGGGGCACACGGGGAAAACTGGGAAGGGGCCCTGTCTCTCCCACAGCAGAGAAGGAACTCGGCCCACCGTGGTGCCCGTCAGCTGTTGGCTTGGCAAAAAACACCTGCTGTTGCCCCAAATACCAGCGCTCCTAGCCCTCCCTGCGGCCTCGCCCTCCTGCGCCCTCCGACCCGCCCGGCTCAGGAGCAGTTCCGTCTCCCGCCGCCAGGGGGAGCCTGCTCCAGGCCGCCCAGCCCTTGCCCTCCCGCTGGCTCTCAGCCTGGTCCAGCAGCGACCTGGGGACAGGGCCCGCTGAGAAATGGCTGCCTCTGGGCCCTCTGAGAAGAGTTTGTGGGCTTGATGAGTTTACTTTACCAAGTATTCCCAAGTATGAGTCCATCTGGAAAGAAGGAGTCCTTGTGGCTGAGTGTGGAAGTATGCAGATGTGGACACCCACGCGGCCAGGCAGGCAGAGGCCCAGAGAAGCCCCCGTGTGCCTGAGGGCCGGCTTAGGCAGGAGGACAGATTTTCCTCTCAGGACTTTCTGGTCGGCGTCTTCCATTCCCAATAAAGACTTTTTTTCTAAATGTGGCTTGGCCTTTTGGCATACGCCACAGGCGTGTGGAAATTCTGTTCTCTGTGTGCATGTGTGTGCACGTGTGTGTCCAGGCACACTTGCTTTCCTCTCTCTAGCATTTGGCCTCAGGGCCAGATACAGGCCCACATAGGGTCCGGTGCCCACCCTGGGTGATGTTGGGAGTCTAAGGGCCAGTGGAATGTTGGGAACAGGGGAAAGAATAGACCGGGGCTCTGGGAATCCAGAGAAAACTTTTCCTGTGACGATCTCTTGACAACAGTAGCTTCTAAGACGACAGTGGTCCCACAGCTCTCCCAGATGGGACCTGCTAACCCTCACCCTGTTCTCAGCTAAACCCCTCAGAACTTCTCGGCCACCAAAGGCAGCAGGGGGAATGTCTGCCGTTTGCATTTATGTGGGCCACACACAAAACCCTGTTCCGCAAAGGACAGCCCACCCTTTACCCAAAGAGGGCAGGAGGTGGTGAAAGGTTCGGTCCCAAGGCTCCTCAGCCACAGCCACAGAGGAGAGGCGATCCCACCGGGGACTCTCAGGACGCCACACTGCTTAGGTCCAGGCTGGGGCTCTGCCGGCTCCCCTCATCCCAGAACCGCAAATCAAGAGCCAAGAAACACAAGACCCAAAGCCACATGAACAGCCACAGAGAGTGAGGGAAGCAGGCCAGGCCCGGGCAGTCTGGGACACTCTGCTAAACTGAGTGACCTTTGGGCTCTAGTTAACCCTGAGATGCCTTTTTAGTCCAGCCATGGTAAAAAGGGCAGAGGGTCTCCCCCATGCCGCGGTGGCCCAGCTCACTATTGGGCCCGGGAAGGACCTACCCAGCCGCTGTTAGAAGGAGAAGGCACTGGAAAGGGCTGGCCAAGGCTGTCTGAGCAGCTGGACTGTGGCTGGGGCCCGCTGAGAAATGGCTGCCTCTGGGCAGGAAGGAAAGCCGCCAGAAAGGTGGCTTTATGCTGTGTTCTCTTTTCCAAAGATGGCCACAACTCTCCCATCCTGCCATCCTTCCCGTCCAGAGGTAAGGTCCATACCCGCTTACCTTGATTCTGGGAGCATATGACTTGCTTGTAACCAATAGCGTGTGGTAGAAATGATGTGGTATGACTTCCAAAGCTCAGTCAGAAGAGGCAATGAAGCCGGCCCTCACTTCTGGAGCCCTGAGGCCCCAGCTAAGAAGTGTGACTGGGATGAGGGCCCCATGCTGTGAGGAAGCCCACGCCACACCCAGAGGCATTGTGTTCGGACCCACAACCCAGCTGAGATCCCAGCCAACAGCTTGTGGGGAAAACAGAGAGAAGACACCTTAAGATGATTCCAGCTGTTGGACCCCCTCGGCCATGGAGTCATTTTTTTTTTTTTTTTTTTGTTGGAGTCTCACTCCGTCGCCCAGACTGAAGTGCAGCCTCGACCTGCTGGGCTCTGGCGATCCTTCCACCTCAGCCTTCCAAGTAGCTTGAACTACAGGCATGCGCTACCACACCCAGCTAATTTTTTTGATTTTTGTTGTAGAGATGAGGTCTCTCCAAGTTGCCCAGGTGGGTCTCGAACCCACAGGCTCAGGCAATCCACTCACCTCAGCCTCCTAAAACACGGGATTACAGGCTGAGCCACCGAGCCCAGCTGGCCATGGAGTCTTTGCAGTTGAGGCCTCAAGCATCACGGAGTAGAGGCAAGTCTCCCCTCCTGTGCTCTGTGCAAATTCCACACCCACAGAACCATGAGCATGGGAAAACTACTGTCTGCTACTACGTTTTGTGGTGGTTTATTACGAAGCGACAGCAACTGGAACAGATGGCCAAGGAAGACGGTCAGAAAACTGTGTCGGCTAACCGTCCTGCTCTCTTCACTTTCACAGATGCTGCTGGGATCCAGGAGGTCCCAGGTCTTTTGAAGAGCTGCCCCCTTGTTAGCAAGTCATAACGCAGGCTCAGGGGCCGTGGGAGCTGCCCCTTGGCGGGCAGCTTCACTATGAGCCCCCACAGCCCCAGCCCAGAGAACCAAAGGCTCAGGGCCTGCCAGGCAGAGCTGGCCTCTCCTTCCCAGACTGAGGAAGGCATTGGCAGCAGAGGACTGGCTCTTCATGCTGGCTGAGCTCCAGGGCTGGATCGGCTAGGCCTCACTGGTGTTTCTGGGCCTCGTGGATAAATGGGGGCTCCAGAGTCCTGGGTTACTACAGCAACCTGCTTCTCACAAGGGCCTAGAATGAACTGCTGCCGCCGTGGTACGCGGGGAAGCACACCCTGCCTCTGCCCCTTGATTCTGGCCTGGGTTCTGCGTGGTCCTCCCCATCCGTCACCCTGACCCATCAGGAGTGGATGGATGAATGGATGGAAGTTTCCAGGAAGGGGGTAAGGAATGGCGGCAGCAGGTCCCAAATGGCTAGCAGTGGCCAGGCCCAGCGGTCCGCCGCTGCCATCGCTGACCATCAGACTATCTGCTTCCAGGAAAGAGGCCCTAGGAAACCACAACACAGATGCCTTTATTCTCTCTGCTGAGGTGCCAGCCAGAGACTAAAGGGCCCATGAGGTGTGGGGTTGGCCTCCTCGAATGCGGAGCCGGAAACAACCTTGACCTTCTCCCGTCCTCGTTGTGCACACGAGAAACAAAGGCTGGAGAGAAGCGGCCAACCCCAAATGTGTCGTCTCCAGGGGCAACCCAGCCACAGCACTCACAGGCCTGGGAAAGAGTTGTTGTTCATCGTGGGGGTGGATGTTTGTCCTGTTTTGATTTTTTAAAGCCTGAACCAAATGGGCTTTTTAAAATGCTATTCCAGGACACAGTGCTACTTGCAGACAGCCCGAAGAGGCGGGCCCAGGCAGTCAACAGCATTCAAGCAGAAACCCTCGCAGACCCCAAAACATCCCCGCAGGGCTCCTGCCTCCCTTCTCGGCAGACGGTCCTGCTCGGTCTGTGCCCGGGACCAGGTCAGGGCAAGGACAGTCTCTATCCATGTCGTTCAATCAGCAGCTTTCAGGAAGAAACGACGTTAAAAGATCAGAGTCCTTTGCCCATGATCTCACGCAGTTACTGTGTTTTCCCTTCCCTGAAAAGTTGGGAAAGCTTGACATTCAGGAAGTCGTTTGTCATGATTTCATGTTGTCACACAAGTTTAATTAATTGTCACATCAGACCAAAAGACAGCGCTAATCCGGCTGTGTGTGACTCGACTCCAGACTTCCTGGTGAGGAATGGAGATCATTATGTTGGAATTCGAGCTTTGCTCCTTTCAAAAGAAACAGATTCATCTTCGGGGGGCACCTCCTCCCCATAGCCCAGGCTGGAGGTTCCGCCCACCATTTAGGGCCTAAGCATCTCACTGGGGCAGACTGGGGGCCCTGCTGACCTGAGCGGGGCCACCGCCTTCTCTTAACCCCCAAGGCCCCACAAAGGGGTCCAGGCCTAAGTGGCTAGCTCCCAGGCCAACTCCACCTCTCGGGGCTGCAATTCCCCAGCTCAAACCCTGTGACTCCACCCAGCCTGCCTAGGGCAGCTTCCAAATCCCACTGTGCTTGTCCCTCCATTCAGGCACCTCCGGGTCTGAAGGAAAACGGGGCAACTCACTGGTTGTGTCTGCAGCAAGACTAAGTGACAGGAGGGAGACAAGCACAGCTGAGCGCCATTGTGCTGTCCCGGACTCACCGAAGGCAAACCGGGGGACCCATGCTCCGGTTTTAAGAACAGAGAGAATTCAAAGTGGACTGAGAATCCCACAAGTGATTCTACAGCCGCTCCTGAGTGGCGGTGGCAATGGCTCTGGTGTGTGGACAAGCACGTGTGAGAGTTCCCTGGAGCACTTCTAACTGTGAGATCACAGCGGTCCAAGAAAGCCTGAGGAGATGGGCGAGGGTGAGCCACGAGCTGGTGGGGGGACCTCAGGTCCCTGGATTCTCACTGGGCTGGGCCCCACCTCTAGCCTGTACTGGATGAGGCCAGGTGAGTAGGCCTCCACCTCAAGTTTGCGCTGGTGCCAGCTGGCCCCAGGGGATTGATGTATAAGCACCAAGCAGGCACACTACAGGGATGAGATGGCAGAGAAAAAATAAACATGAATAAACCACGAGGTGAGATCACCTCAAGGTGACTGGGGAGCTTAAGCTTCGGCCTGCTCTTGCCCTTAAATTATTTTTTTTAATGCAGAAAAAGTGTTTAAGAAAATAAATTTAGCCAGGCTCGGTGGCTCAGCCTGTAATCCCACGCCTTTGGGAGGCTGAGGTGA
>NW_007255240.1:420933-435759 GCF_000164805.1 Carlito syrichta | reverse complement strand
AAAAAAAAAAAAAAAAGGGAAAGAAATTTATTCTTGGCAGTGCAGGGGAAGGTAGTTGTGGCAGATTGTATTTTCCAGGATGGCCATAATGGGACCTTCCATCCACATGCTTTTCTCACTGGAGACTCTGACCCTCCTATCCAGAGCTGAGGTCTCTGTTCCCTCCCCTGTAATTCTGGTGGGTCTGTGACTACAGCAAAAGTGACACCACATGACTAGCTGGGTCATAGAAGCTGATTCCATTGCCTGGTTCTGTGGGCAAGTTTGTTCTTGACACCTAGACGCCACGCCGTGAGGAAGCCCAAGCCACAAAGATATGACATGCATAGGTGTTTTTTTCAGATGCCCTGGATGGGTTAGCCCCAACCACAGCCTGACTGCCGTCCCATGAGGGCCTTTGAACAAGAACCCCCCAGCTGAACCCTGTCAACTCCCAGAGCCATGAAAAACAATAATAAAATGGCTGTTTTAAGCCACTATATTTTAGAGCGATTCATTACTCAGTAAAAGTTGCTTTCAGTGGACCAGAAGTTATGAAACAGTTAGGATCAGATTGAATGAGGAAACCATAGCCCAAAATACTAGAAATGGTGGGCACTTCCAGTTTGGCAGGGGTAGGTATAGGCACAGGACCGAGCCCCAAGTTAGGGTGCTAATTACCTACATCCAGAAGACCATCCACCTGCCCACCCCACCTGGCTGCACAGTCCTGCCTCTCCCCACCAACACTGGAGGTAAAGATACACCACTTATAGCTGTGCCAACAGGAAATCTCAGAGTCTAAGATGAGCACTTCACGAAAACACTCCAAATAGCCGAGGAAAACCCACTGCAAGAGAGAAGAACCAAACTCAACAACTAAAACACTTAAATCTCTATTATATATATTAAAAAATGGAGATTTAAAGAGAATTACAATCAACATATTTAGAGGGATAAAGATCAGGCCACTATATTTTTAAAAGAAGCAGCTAAAGATTTTTAAAACTAGACATAAGATTGTTGAAAGGAAAAATCAAATACGCTAAAGACAAAAGGACTAGTGAGAAATAGCAAGTTTCTGTAATTTAGAGCCAAAGTCATGTTCAGAATGTAGCACAAAAGGACAACAGCAAGAAAACTGTGAAGGAGCATGGAGGACAGATGCAGAAGTTGCAAAAACATCTCATAGGAATTCCAGAAAGCGTGCATTCAAATTAGAAAAGTGCTAAAAGAAATCGCAGGAAAAAAATGGATTGAAACCGACTCTCAAAAGACTTTAAAAGACATAGAAAACTTGGATAGATTGTTAACAAAAGAATCTGGGTAGATAATAAAAGGCTAAAGTCGGGGGGGTTGTTTTTTGGGGGTTTTTGGGTTTTTTAATGCCCAGACTCAACTATTTTTATAGACACTTTACACTTAACCTTCAAAAATGTAATTACCATGTTAGGTCAACTGTTTCAGAACATATAACAATCTAGAAAGGTAGCCAACATATTTTCCAAGGATAGTATAAGGTTGATGCCAAAATCAAAGGACAGCACTCATGATCATCCATGCAAGATTTCACCATATCAGCACATCAAATCTAGTAGCATAGTGAAGGAATAATCCATCGTGACCAAATAGCATTTAATCCCAGAAAAGCAAGAGTTGCTTGACATTAAAATTCAAGACATGAGCTTACGAGAGTAGGACAAACTAGATGAGGTGAGCATCTCAATAGAGAGGGGGAGGAGGAGGAGGAGGAGGCAACCTTTTGTTGATTCCTCCACTTGAAACTGGAGTTTCCACGGATTCACAGCAACCATCGTATCTAAGGATGAAACCTTGGAAACCTAGCTATTAAAGGCACCACCTTTTGTCCAAATGATTGTTAAAATTTTAAAAGATGATTAGTATCAACTGTTAGTGAGGAAATTTCGCCCTTCTTACACCGCCTGTGGAAGAGCAAATACAAAGAGCCAGCTAAGACAGCAAGTGGACAGCAACTATTTAACACCCAAATCCACATGTCCACGGGCTCAAATGTTTCATTTCTTGACATTTCTCACTAAAGAATATGTTGAGGCATTGTATTTATAATAAAAAAAGATAAATAATCTGATTTAAAAATGGGCCAGTGAGCTGAATAGACATCACTTAATAGAGGACATTCAAATGGCCAACAGGTATACGAAAAAATGTTTGACATCACTAGTCATCAGGGAAATGCAAATCAGCACCACAATGAGATTTCCTCACCCCAGCTAAAAGACTATTTTCAGAAAGACCAAAAAAAAATAAAAGCTTGTGAGGATGCTGAGAGTTCTTTTTTCTTTTTCTTTTTTTGTTTTGAGTTGGAGTCTTACTCTGTCACCAGCCTGGGGTGCAGTGGCACAATCACAGCTCACCACAACCTCGACCGCCTGGGCTCAGGCAATCCTGCCTGGGCCCAGGAGGTGGGTGACTTTGGGGTGAGTTCAAGGAAGCGAGGCCTTGCTCTAGCTTCAGGAGGTGGGGAAAGCACTCTTCTCCCCACTCTGAGTCCCAGCCACAGCACCGTGAGAAGCAGCGCCACTCGCTTGAACCAGGGAGGACATTTGCTGCTGTGTGGCTGGCCCTGGTTTTTGTCTGTGCTAAGGCACAATTATGGAGTGGCCTGGTTCTGCTGCCCTGCATCACGGCTGCCTGGGACTCTGCCTGAAATTGGTGCTCCTTGTGGTTGTTGGTGTCCACAGGATACCAGGGCAGGGCAGATGGTCATCAGGCCGGTTCCTGACACCACAAGGCCTGACTCTGGGGGCCGGGCCGGCTCCCGGATGCCAGGAGCTGGTCTTCTTCTTCTTGGTGGTGACAGCGGTCCTCGATATGGCCTACAAGGCCCTGTCAGGACTGCAGGACTGACCTCTTGGCTCTCCAGACTGACAGCCCAGCTGTGCTGCAGCCTCTGTGCCTGGACATACCCTTTCCTCCCAAGACTGGGAGCTCCTTCCCCACCCCACCTGCTCTCCCCCAACCTGCCCACTCTCCAGAACCCAGCTGCCTCTTCTCTCGATGTCCCCAAGATCCGCTGTCGTGACAGTGCATCACTGTCCTGCCTCCGGCATAAATGTACATTTGTTCCTGTTGTCCCCTCACCGTGTCAGCCCCTCACACCACCAGAGCCAAGACTTCTTCTCCTGGGGTTCACCATTGTATTGCCAGCACCTATTCCAGTGCCTGGCACTTAATAATTGTTGAATGATATGCCCCAGAGGCAAACAGGCCTAAGAGCTTCACTGGGAGCATTGCCCAAAGCACGGTGTCAGGAACAGTGTGTGAGATGGGGGGAAAGGGGCTGTGCTCGACTGTTGATGTCTGCTGTAGGCATAGAGCTAGGAGGAGGTGGCACACGTGCTGTACTTGGAGCCTTATGCCACAAAGCCCAGGACATTCTCCCCAGTGGGACACAGAGGAACCGGACTCCAAGATGACATTCCCCTTCTCCACAAGTCACATCTGAAAGATCTTCCGATAAATATAAAGTGTGCATTGCTGTTACCTCCAAAATAGGTTTTAAATAGAAAATCCAGGTCGATTATCCCTCCGCCAGGACAGGGGATTTTGCTTGGAAAGGGCTAGCTACCTTGAACACTAACTAGAATATTGACTTCTGGCCAACATTAGAGAATGTTTTTAACTCTCTTCAAAGTCCTACATGCTAATAGGAACTGAGTAGAAGTCTCTGTCAGTGCGGAACGAAAGGCAACTTGACTTTCCGACGGGTTTTGGAGTTGCTGAGCAATTCAAAGCCAAATGGTGGGGCAACTGCAGATGCACAGAGCAGCACGGGGTGGTTCTCTTTCAAAGTTTCAGGCAACAAACCCTGCACTTGCCACGGAGATAGAAGAGAATGCGCAGAAATCCCAGTCTCTCTTAAGAATGTTTTCTTCTGTCTTCACCTGGTAAGCCAGGCAACCCCGGGTTACCCGTCTCCACGCTGGCTTCAGGTACAGGGTTGGTGCCTGCAGAGCAGTCGCAGGTACAACAAGCACAGGAGTCACCTCCTCGTCACCCAGATTCAAGTGACACTCCCCAGAATGGAAAGGAAGGGTCTCCTTAACAGAGCTAGTCCCCGGGAGAGACTAGCAGGGGTCCAGCACCAAACAGAAACCCTCCTCTCAGGCGATCTCAACCAGCATGTTCTCAGACAACCGGTAAATGGGAACTTTGTCCAGGCTCCAGACATACCAGAAAGCACCTGCCCCCAGACCCAGACAGATGTGCAGCCAGCAGCTAAGCACTCAGGGAGAAGAACTGTGACACTCAGATTCGAGTCCTGAGGGATGCTTCCCCATGGGCAGAGTCTTCCCTAAAGAATGTCCTGAACCACACAAACTCTTTTTGAGTCGAAGTCTCACTCTGTTGCCCAGGCTGGAGCGCAGTGGCACTCTCACGGCCACCACAGCCTTAACCTGCTGGGCTCCGGCGATCCTTCCGCCTCAGCCTTCCAAGTAGCTGGAACCACAGGTGTGCGCCACCATGCCCAGCTAGTTTTTTTATTTATTGTAGAGATGAGATCTCACAAAGTTGCCCAGGCTGGTCTCGAACCCCTGAACTCAGGCAATCCTCTCACCTCAACCTCCCAAAGCACTGGAATTACAGGCGTGAGTCACCACGCCCGGGTCACCCAAACTCTTAATGAGTGACATGTCACCAGCATTGGCGCTCACTGGTGTGGCTCTTCCAGAGGGTGAGCTGCCTGGTCCACCTCCCACAGACCATGCCTTGGCAGTGGTTTGCCTGAGGCCAGATGGTTGTACCAAAATGCCCTACTCTTGACACGTATGTTGTTTATCATCTGAGTCCACTCTGATGGAAAGTGGGCAAGGAGGGTGATCACCTGGGTTTTACCAAGAAGCTCCAGGGTGGACTTTCATAGGAAAAGTTCCCATGGTCCTTGGCTGGCCCTGGGTCCTGTCCATGGGTCCCAACTGGATGACTTTAAACACCCAAGCCTGGAAGACAGGATTAAACTCACAGCACACTCAAGTTTTCAAGTAGAACCATCAAGTCGTTCGTGTCCATCGAGGGAGGCCTTTTCAAGGGGCTAAATTAACAGATTCCCCAGAAGGATTTCCAGCCGGAATTTCCAGGCTGCTGAATCATTGGAATGGGGCCAGGTGGTCATCAGATGGGAACTCAGAGGGAGGGGAGTTGTGAGGGTCCCTGCCTCGACCAACGTGGGGCCCCAAGAAGGTAGGAGCCCCAATCTGCCATCATCCCCTGGAACCCGATGAGTAAATCCGGACAATCACTCATTCCCTGGACCTCCCCCTTTTAGGCCAGCGGGTTTCCAAGTTCATGTTTAATAGTGATCCACCCTTTTGCAAATGAAATACGATCCATATCAGCAATGTCCAAAATAGACTGAAGAAGTTTACAGGTATAACTGTATTTTATGTAGCCAGCTACATACCCACAATGGGACAGGGTAAAAGTCATCCACCTGGGGAGTTGTACAGCCCTCCTGTTCCCCAGCTCTCAAAGGACAAAGGCCAAGGGAGTGGATTTTCAAGAGAGAGAAAAAGGAAGCGGCGAGGGTGGGGACCGTGTGCTCCTTAGAGGATGCCACACATTACATCAGGGGACCTTGACGTGACCAGAACTCACATAGGACACTCATGGTGAGGAGGAGATTGGTGAAGAGGGGGCAGGGTGTGAGACAAATGAGGAAAATGGACATGTCCCTGGGATCTCATAGAAATGCACGTGGCCGGGCTTGGTGGCTCAGCCTGTAATCCCGCACCTTGGGAGGCTGAGATGAGTGACTTGCCTGAGCCCGCGGGTTCGAGACCCGCCTGGGCAACTTAGCGAGACCTAATGTCCACAATAAATCAAAAATTAGCTGGGCGTGGTAGCACACGCCTGTAGTTCCAGCTACTTGGAAGGCTGAGGTGGAAGGATCGCCAGAGCCCTCCAGGTCGAGGCTGCGGTGGCTGGGAGCAGCCACTGCACTCCAGTCTGGGTGACAGAGTGAGACTCCAACTCAAAAAAAAAAAGAAATGCACGTGGAGATTTTAGTAAAAAAAAAAAAATCACTGAAACCTAATGCTGACTTGCACCCCATATCTTTAAAATAAAATAAAATAAAATAACCAGGCTCAGTGGCTCAGCCTGTAATCCCGCGCCTTTGGGAGGCTGAGGTGAGTGGATCGCCTGAGCCCGTGGGTTCGAGACCTGCCTGGACAACTTGGCGAGAACTCCTCTCTACAATAAATCAAAAATTAGCTATCGTGGTTGCACGCGTCTGTAGTTCCAGCTACTTGGAGGGCTGAGGCGGAAGGACCGCCGGAGCCCAGCAGGTCAAGGCTGCGGTGGTTGGGAGCAGCCACTGCACTCCAGTCTGGGCAACAGAGTGAGACTCCAACTCAAATAAATAAATAAATAAATAAATAAGTAAATAAATATCACTGGAGACCAAATATTTAACTGTTTTGGAAAGATGTAACTAACATGGGGAATTACTACCTGTGTCTTGTTTCTCTAAGTATGACACATACTTGAGCCTGAACTGTGACAGGGATGACATTAAAAAAATTGAAGTTGGCCGGGCATGATTGCTCACAACTATAATCCCAGCACTTTGGGAGGCCAAGGTGAGAAGATTGCCTGAACCCAGGGATTGGAGCCCAGCCTGGGAACTTGGTGAGACCACATCTCTACAATAAATCAAACAATTAGCCAGGCATGGTGGCGTGTGCCTGTTGTTCCAGTTCTTTGGAAGTCTGAGGCTGAAGGATCACCTGAGCCCCGCAGGTCGAGGCTGCGGTGGCTGTGAGCATGCCACTGCACTCCAGCCTGGGCGACAGAGTGAAACGCCAACTCAAAAAAAAATTGACATTTATGGTTGGTGGATTTATATCAGTATTATTTTCCAATTTGTCTGTGCCTCCTTTTCTAATTATGGAATATTAAGGAAATGTTAATTCACAAAGACAATTGGTGGCAAATGGCACGTGTTTGTCAAAAGCCTTCTTCTAAGGTTTGCACTAAATCAGATTAACTAGCAACAAAGTCAACATGTTGTGAGCTCCAATGTATAAGTAGTTGTTGAGTGTGTGAATGAGAGAGGAGAATGTGTGTGTGTGTGTGTGTGTGTGTGTGTGTGAGAGAGAGAGAGAGAGAGAGAGAGAGAGAATGACAGAATGATAGAGGCAGAGACAGAGTGAGAGAGAGAGAGGAGCATGTGTGTTACACGCTGTTGTGTGGTGTTCAGAGCAACTTGCAAACAGTTAAAAACACGTGATAAATGAAACAGAATCAGCACTTGGACCTCTCCCACAGAGCCTCAGTCTGCTGTCCCTCTCTGCATGAACCTTCTCTTACTGACTCATCATCCGCTTGCAATCCTGCCTCCTCGGCTGAAGTGGCTGATCCCAAGTGACAGGCAAACCCAGAACTTACTTCCATTCCATCACCCACTCTTTGTTTGAAGATTTTAATGATTTAATTTTCAGGGGCTGCGTTACGTTCCTGGGACTGCCACAATAAATTACTACAAACTTGGTAGCTTAAAGCAAGAGAGTTTATTCTCACACAGTTTTGGAGCCAGAAGTTCTGCCCCAGACACCTCCAGAGCACTGGGAGAGATTTCGCCCCTTGCCTCCTCCAGCTCTGGGTGGCTCCAGGTGCGCCCTGAGGCTGCCTCAGTCCTGTCTGTGGCTCCAAACTCGCATGGCCTGAGTCTCCTCTTCTGCCTCTTAGAGAGACACTTGTCATTGGATGTAGGGCCCACCCAGGTGACCCAGGATTGCCTCATCTCACATCCTTAACTTAATTACATCCACAAAGAACTTTTTTTCCAAATAGGGTCACTGTCACAAATTTCCAAGAATTTGGACGAGAGCACATCATTATGGCAGCCACCCCTCCACATGCTTCGGGGACCAAACTTGCTTAACTTTCTCCGCTTCATGACAGTAAACAAGAAGCAATTCACACATTTCCTGGCAGACGGTGATCAAAGGTGGCTGACAGGACCATTCTCAGAGCACCTTCAACATGAGCAAAAGATATTGGGAACTTGACAGTTTTCTGTTTGGGGCTGACTACATTTTAGCAAACAGCTATTTTTTCAAACCTGCCTTGTCATTTAATGTCAGTGGCAGCAGGCTGATTTGCCTACTACCAATATGAGCCAAATGAAATTGTCATTATTCATTTGCATTGGGTTTGACGTCTCAAAGGCATCATCCTCCTGTGGGGTGACGCTCCTGTCCCTTCCTTGCAGGCCCCTGGCAGGGTCATGACCATCACAGGAGCCAGGCTGAGGGGCCATCAAAAAGCCAGTCTCTCGGGTCTTTTGGGAACTGAAGCTCATGCAAGTGTGGTCTAGAAGCACACCTAGGACTGGGGCATTATTTTCTGTTACAGGCTGAATTGTGGACCACCCCAATTTCATGTGTTGAAATCTTAATTTCCCAAACCTCAGAACGTGATTGTATTTGGTGACCGCATCTTTAAAGAGGTAATTAAAGTAACATGATGTCGCATGGGTGGGCCCTAATCCAATCTGACTGTGGTCCTTATAAGAAGAGATTGGGACACAGACGCACCCTGAGGAAAAACCATGTAAAGACAAGGAAGACAGCCACCTACCAGCCAAGGAGAGAGGCAACCCTGCCAATGCCTTGATCTCTAGGTGAACTTGATCTTCCAGCCTTCAGAATTGTAAGAAATACATTTATGTTGTTTGAACCATCCAGTTTGTGGTATTTTTGTTATGGCCACCTGCCATGGACTGAATGTTTGTGCTCTGCCCCCAGTTCATATGTTAATACCCCAAACCCCAATGGGACAGTAATAGGAGGTGAGGCCTTTGAGAGGTGATTAGGTCAGGAGGGATTAGTACCCTTAGAAGGAGAGTCGGGTATGGCCGGGTGTGGTGGCTTATGCCTATAATCCCAGCACTTTGGGAGGCTGAGGTGAGAGGACTGCCTGAGCCCACGGGTTCAAGACCAGTCTGGACAACTTGGCGAGACCTCATCTCTGCAATAAATCAAGAAAAATGAGCTGAGCGTAGTGGCACATTCCTGTAGCTGCAGCTACTTGTAAGGTTGAGGCGGAAGAATCTCCTGAGCCCAGCAGGTCGAGGGTGCAGTGGTCGTGAGACTGCGACTCCCAAAAAAAGGGAGATTTGTGAGGCAGCTGGCTTCCACTTTCTCTCTCTGTGCCCTGTGAGGACAATAAGAAGGTGGCCTCCTGTAGACCAGGGAGTGGGCCCCTGCCAGACGCCAAACCTATTGGCACTTTTGTCTTGGGTTTCCCAGGCTTCACAACTCTGAAAAATAAGGGATTTTTGTTGAAGCCACCCAGCCTCTTGTAGTTTGTTAGAGCCACCTGAGCTGACAGAATTCATGACCTGGGTGTCACCAATCCATCCTTTTCCCCAGCCACAGTCACTGGCTCAGATGGGCACAGGGCCCATGCAATGGCATAGGCTGATGAGATCAACTTGAGGGAGGGGTTAGAGTCCTTGGGGAAGACCCCTCCCCTTCCATGGAGGTCACTGTAAGCCTGGAGCCCCTGGGCCTTCCTGCAAGTGCAACCACCCAGGGGCCTACTCATGTTCTCACGCCTGAGATCTAGCAGTACCTGGTACCCAGCAGGGCTCTTCAGCGATGGGAGGCCTCTCTGCCCTTCAGCTTAAGCCAGTATGGGCTGGACGTCTGTCACGTACCATCATCGAGGCCCTGAAGAGATGTGAGGCTCTTTGGTATCTATCAACAGAAGCTCCGCCCCAAGGCTCCAGGGCCAAGAGTGGAGCCCCTCATGGCCCAGCTCAGGCTCTCAGCAAACCCGCCCCTCTGGCTCTCCCCATAGCCACTGTGTGTCACTCACCATCACTCCCTTGTGAGGTAGTACCCTTTCTGGCTTCTGCCTCCGGCTCCCCACAGGACCCTTGCCGGACCTTAGTCCCTGAGTCTCCATGCAGGTGTTCCCCCAGCACCGCACCCACACTGCCTGCCCACCGCTGCCCTGGAGACTCACCTCACCCCTGGTTTCAGGGCTGTAGCTCTTCATCCACCCTCGAGGTCCCCGGCCTTAACCTGGCCCAGGCTCATCAGGCCAAGGTGGGGGCACCTGGGGACCCTCCCCACACCCTGTGACATTCACATACGTTTCTTAGGGAAATCCCACCTCTCCTCCCCCACCCACTCCACTTGCCTCGCTGCCCCTCAGTCCTCTCCTCCAGGCTGCGAGCCCATCCCTAAAGGCACTGCTGGTTCACACCTGTAGGTGCTGTCCTCTCCATGGGACCACAGAGGACATTTTTGCTTGCCCTGGCAGGGGTCCCAACTACATACCATGCCCTAAAGTGTTGTCCCCAATCCCATCTTCCTCTTCCTCTTCCTAATGTCAGGGCCCACCTCCACCCAGGAGGCTCTGCCCACCTCTGCCATTCTGGAAGGTTCAGCACTCAGAGGAAGCCCCCGTATCTGACCAGTTCTGGAGAAAGGAGCAACTGGTGAGAGGACCGTAATAGAGTATACCATAGACTTAGGTTAGGAGCATGCTATAACTCAATAAATATGTAATCGGCTTGTGAACAATAGCACAGCCAATTTTAGTTTTCTGTCTTAAAACATATAACTGTTTAAAGTTCCAGTTATGGGAAAAACTACAAAGCTCCAGTTATTCTTCCCTTGTCTCACTTTCCCCTTAGCAACAACCAATCAGGTGCCAGGGAGAAATCACCTAAGTTTTCAGATGTCTCTGCAACTTCCCTAGCTAGTGGGCCAAGGTCAGCCCGAGTCAGGCTAGCCAATCCTCCACGATTAAGCTGACCACCAGAGGAACTACCCAATTACATGGTAACAAAACTGAAAATCCCCCCAAACTCCTCCTCCCTTTGTATAAAAGCATAAAAGGCATCTGCTTAAGAAAATCAGGGCCTCTGAATATACTCCGCTGTGTCGGTTGTCGACAGAGGTCCAGGCTCGAGCTTGTAAATAAAGACCCTCTTAAACTTTCATCAGAATTGGCTCTTGGTGGTCTCTCAGATTGAACTTTCGGCCACTATATTTGGGGGCTCGTCCGGGATCCCAGAGACCCTGAGACCCCAGTCCGGTGGGTTTTCAGGCCGGCATTCAGTAAGTCGCTCCTGGGTTAGCGCATCTGTGTTCTGTGTCTCAGGTGGAGCTCCACACTTTGTTCTGAGGCCAGCATCAGGCTAGGCGGATGCGCTGGAAAGCCGCCGGCTGGGGCTCGTGGGAGATGTCTCATGTCCCTATCCAGAAGACGAGGTCTTCATCTGTGGGGAAGGTCAGACTCGTAGACAGTCTGTCTCTCCCCTATCGTACTTTCAGATTTGTTTTCACGGCTGCTACTGTCTGTCTTTTGTTGTGTCTCTTGTCGTTTTCCCTTTTGTCTTGTCAGTTGTGTTTGTTGGGGCGACAGTACTGATGAGTGAGATGGGACAGACACAAACAACGCCGTTAACTCTCATGACTGAAAACTTTTCAGAACTAAAGGAAAGGGCTCACAATTTGAGTGTCAAAATTCACAAGAAGAAGTTCCGGGATTTGTGTGCCACTGAGTGGCCTGCCTTTAATGTGGGCTGGCCATGAGAAGAGACTTTTTTAACAAGTGTTCTTTTGCAGGTTAAGAATGTCATCCTCCAAAGAGGTTCCCAGGGCCACCCAGACCAACTACCTTATATACTGGTCTGGCAAGATATAGTGGAATCCCCTCCCCCTTGGGTAAAACCCTATCTTCCTACCCCATTAAAGGCATTGAGAGTGCTCACGATGCAGGAGAAGGGGGCGAAAACTTTGGAGCCACCGGAGAGTGTGTCATCACAGCCTCGCAAGAAGTAGAATCCCTTCCATAAGCAGGAGAAGGGGGTGGAAACTTTGGAGCCACTGGAGAGTGTGTCGTCACAGCCTCGCAAGAAGCAGAATCCCTTCCATAAGCTCCCAAAGAACCCCTTTTACCCCATTCTCCCTGATTCTAACTTGGAAGAGATGATTCTCCCCCCCATACCAGTCAGCTTCCCCTAGGCCTTCAGCCCTGCCTGCGCCCCAAGCCACCACCGCCGTCGCTGCGGAGGCGGAGCCAGAAGCGGCCGAGGAGGGGAGGCAGGGAGAAAAAATGGATTGTCGAGCCGTGGGGACTTGAGGGAGAGTCGCCAGGGCGGGTGGTCCTGGAATGGGCCCAGCTGGCTCCACGGTAATCTTGCCACTGAGAGTGGCTGGGCCCCCAGATGAGGTCGGGAACCAACCCATGCATTATTGGTCATTTTCCACTAGCGATTTATACAATTGGAAAGCGCAAACTGCTACTATCTCTGAGAATCTTGGAGGGCTGATTAACTTGCTGGAAAGCATTCTCTTTACCCACCAGCCTACCTGGGATGATTGCCAGATGCTTCTACAGGTATTATTCACCACTGAAAAAAAAGAAAATCCAGACCGAGGCCCGGAAGCTGGTTCTGGGAGTTGATGGACAGCCTACCACCAACCCTGATCTTATCAATGAAGCTTTTCCCCTTTCCCGACCTGAATGGGATTTTAACATGGCAGAAGGTAAGGAGAAACTTCGGGTCTATCGCCAGGCTCTGATGGCAGGTCTCCGGGCAGCTGCTCGTAAGCCCACTAATTTGGCTAAGGTATATAACATAAGACAGGACAGGAATGAGAGTCCAGCTGTGTTTTTAGAGCGTATTATGGAAGCCTTCCATCAATACACCCCAATGAATCCAGACGCACCAGAAACCAAAGCGGCTGTGATCATGGCGTTCGTTAATCAGGCAGCACCAGATATCAAAAGAAAGCTGCAAAAAGTAGAAAGATTAGGGAAAAAAAAGTTTACAGGATCTGCTGGAGGTGGCTGAGAAAGCCTATAACAATAGGGAGGGTCCGGAGGAACGCCAGGATAGACATAGTGAGCGGCAGACCAGGGAATTAGCCAAAATTCTCCTAGCTGCCACCACCCATGACCCCAAGGAAAAACAGAAGCGGCTAAAAAAATTGGCTTCTGAGTCAGGCAACAAACCGGGGGACCCCCAGTCAGATCGCCCCAAGATAGGGAGAAATCAGTGCTTCTACTGTAAGGAAGAAGGACACTACATAAAGAACTGCCCTAAGCGCCCTCCCCAACCTGAGGACAAAGTGAATGTACTTGTAACTGAATAGGGAGGTCAGGGCTCAGAGTCCCCCCCTGAGCCCCGGGTAACCTTGGAGGTAGGGGGGAAACCCGTGACTTTTCATGTGGATTCAGGAGTGGAGCGATCCGTATTATTAAAACCACAAGGTCCTCTCTCAGACAAAATCTCATGGATTCAAGGAGCTAACGAGATAAGACCGGCACACTGGACCACTAAGAAAACAGTGAATTTAAGCACTGGTACAGTTGCCCATGAGTTCTTAGTTCTTCCTGATTGCCCGTACCCTTTGTTTGGGAGAGATCTGTTGACCAAAGTGGAAGCAAATCTCAGCTTTCGGTCGGACGGGGTGACAGTAACAGATTCAATTGGGCACCCCCTGCAGATTCTAACTGTAAAATTAAAAGATGAATACAGGCTGTGTCAGGCCCATGACCCGGAGATAGAATTGGACATTCAGGACTGGCTTCGGGAAATTCCCCTAGCTTGGGCAGAAACTGGAGGAATAGGGTTGGCTAAACACAGGCCAGCAGTGTTTGTAAAACTAAAGCCCGGAGCAGACCCAGCCCGGGTCCGGCAGTATCCAATCCCTGTGACAGCACGAAATGAGATAACCCCCCACATACGGCGGCTGCTCGATGAGGGAATATTGCGGCCTTGTTAGTCTGCCTGGAACACACCCTAGCTGCCAGTGCAAAAGCCAAATTCAACTGACTACTGGCCTGTTCAGGATTTACAGGAAGTAAACCGCCGGGTGATGGACATACACCCCATGGTCCCTAACTCCTATACCTTCCTCACTGCCCTGGCCCCAGACAAGGTTTGGTATACGGTATTAAATTAAAAGATGCCTTTTTCAGCTTACCGTTGGCCCCATGGAGTCAAGACATCTTCGCCTTCAAGTGGCTGGACCCGGAAAGAGGAATCAGTGGGCAACTCACCTGGACCCAGCTTCCCCAAGGATTTAAAAACTCTCCCACCATCTTCGATGAAGCCTTACATGAAGACCTGGGTGAGTTCCGTAACACACACCCCACCCTAACCCTGTTGCAGTATGTGATTGATATTCTGCTAGCCACAGAAAATCGGGACGCATGCTTGCAAGGCACCAGAGATTTGCTGCAAACACTAGGTGCTCTGGGCTATCGACCCTTGGCCAAAAAGGCTCAGATCTGCAAAACCGAAGTAAGTTACCTGGGCTACAAACTAAAAGATGGGCAGAGATGGCTATTGGATGCCCAGAAAAAAACGGTACTGAGAATTCCACAACCACAAAATGTACAACAGGTACATGAGTTCTTAGGATCAGCTGGCTTTTGCCGCCTATGGATTCCTGGGTTTGCTGAGCTCACCCGGCCATTATATAAGGCCACCAAAAATAAGTCCAACCTCATATAGATAGAGGACATGAACAGATCTTTTGAAACTCTTAAACAAGCCCTGGTGTCAGCCCCAGCTCTGGGACTGCCAGATCTGACTAGACCCTTTTTCTTGTTTGTTAATGAGTCTAAGGGAATAGCCAAAGGAGTGCTGTTGCAGCAAATAGGGCCATAGAAGAGGCCAGTGACATACTTGTCTAAAAAGTTAGACTCCGTGACTGCCAGGTGGCCCCCATGCCTACGAATCATCACAGCAGTTGCCACTATGGTCAAGGACGCTGACAAAATCACCATGGGAAAAAAACTACATGTCACCGCCCCTCATGCTATGGAGGG
>NW_007255240.1:415493-420337 GCF_000164805.1 Carlito syrichta | reverse complement strand
TTACAGGCACTCTGGCTACCCAAAGCACTGGCCATAATACATTGTCCAGGACACCAGAAGGAGGACACGCCAGTGGCACAGGGAAACTGTCTGGCAGATGCTGAGGCCAAAAAGGTGACCCTTTCTGTGAACCATGTCCTAATGACTACACTGCCAGACCCTGGGACCCCGGATCTGCTGGAAAGCTCGAACTACACAGAGGAGGATTTTAAATGGATAAATGGGCAGCCTGGAGTTATGTTCTCAAATGGCTGGTGGTGGATCCAACACTGGGATACGACTACCAGCAAATGCGATGTTATCCTTCCAGAACAGTTGAGTCAGCAACTGCTTATAAAAATACACAGAAGTACCCACATGGGAACCAAAAAGATGAAAAAATTAATATGCCATGCAAACATAGTTATGCCCAACATTCGACAAATAATCGGACAAATTATAAATCAATGTCAGGCTTGTTGGGTTGTCAATGCAACCAATCCCAAACAAAACTTGGGGACCAGACTTTGAGGAAACCAGCCAGAAGCGTTCTGGGAAGTGGACTTCTCTGAGGTGAGACCAAGAAAGTACAGATACAAGTACTTACTAGTGTTTATAGACACGTTTTCAGGGTGGACGGAGGCATTCCCTACCAAGAATGAAACCGCACAGGTGGTGGCCAAGAAAACTCAAAAAATCTGATGCCCAAGTATGGCTTCCCGGTCCAGATCTGATCGGACAACGGCCCCAGCTTCATCTCTAAGGTAATACAGGGAATAGCTCAGACCCTGGGGGCGGATTAAAAATTACACTGTGCATACAGGCCCCAGAACTCAGGACAGATAGAAAAAATGAATAAAACCCTAAAAAAGACCTTAACTAAATTAGTCCAAAAGACTGGCGGGAACTGGGTGACTCTCCTTCCCTTTGCACTATATAGAGTGCGCAACTCACCCTATAATCTAGGGTTTACTCCTTTTGAAATCATGTTTGGTGTGCCTCTGCTGGTCATACCTAACCTAAAAACAGAACTATTAACAAACATAGACAATCAAAAACTCCTTTTTCCCCTCCAAACTTTGCAAAGGGTCCACGAGCAGGTGTGGCCCAGACTGAAAGCCCTTTATGAGACTGAACCACCGCCGACTCCCCACAACTTCCAACCAGGGGACTGGGTGTACGTCCGGCGACATCAACACGAGACTCTGCAGCCGCGGTGGAAAGGACCATACGTTGTGATCCTGTCCACCCCCACCACCTTGAAGGTGGAAGGCATTGCATCTTGGATACACCACACCCACATCAAACTTGCTGACACCCCTGCTGTGCTGAAAAACTACGCACCCAAATGGAGCAGCCAACTGGACAAGGACAATCCTCTAAAGTTAAGACTGTGTCACGCTTCTTTTCCTTCTGCTTCTTCGTGACAGGGATGGAATCCCTTTGGGCAGTCCCTAATCCTCACCAACCTCTAAACTTAACATGGCAATTGTTAACCCTCAGGTCAGGGATCAACAGAATAATTTTTCAAACTTCCAACCTCGCTTCCCTCAACACTTGGTTCCCAACCCTCACCTGTGACCTAAAGAAAATGTACCAATACTCTGATTGGGCTGGCGCGGTAACCAAAATAATTTCAAAGCTAGGCTATAACAAGCAGTATCAGTTTTATGAATGCCCCGGCCATGACCAGGACGAGGCATGCACAGATCCCGGCCAATATTATTGCCCAGCATGGGCCTGTGTCTGCACAGGCACCGTACCTTGGGTCCCTGCCAAAACCAATGGCTTAATCACTATAAAAAGAAACCCCTCAGGTTATAAAAAGGGGTCCTGTCAGATTCAGGGTATGTTTATGACACCCTCCCTCTCCTACTGTGACCCCCTCATGATAGACTTCACCCCGGCGGGGTGCTGAGTTACAGACTGGATGGTCGGGAAAACGTGGGGAATCAGGTTGTATGACGACCCTAGAACAGGATGGCGTGATCTAGGGAGTCTTTTCATGATTAGACTAAAAGTCCAAACCCTCAGCGCCATCCCGGGGCTCACCCGATCTAATTTTGGACACCATATTCGGGGGTTCGCACCACCCACAGATAAGCCAACTACTGAATCAATTCCTAGACCTGAGCCAAGCAGTGCGCTTTTCACTACTGCCATGCACACCCCATGCTGCGGTAACACTGCAGCTATTTCTTCTATTAAAAAAACCCCTGTACTAAATACATCCTCATACTTTTTCTGGAACGCCTCCTCCCACCCTCTCTGGGACACACTAAGCAATGCCTACCTTTTTCTCAATAGCACCAGGCCCAATCTCACCTGATCCTGCTGGCTATGCTATAGTCCCCAGCCACCTTATTATAAAAACGCTACAATTATAGAAAACTACACCACGAGCCTAAGTTCCAATGCTTACCAGTGGGCCCCGAACACGGAAATAAGCTTGACCCTACAGTCAATCTCTGAGAAAGGAACTTGTGTGGGCAAGCCCCCTTCGGGGGTCCAGTCCTTATGTGCCCAGACGTTCCCTATAGTCTCCAATGATTTTCACCTGCCCCCCGAGAATGGATGGTGGACATGTTTCACTGGCTTAACTCCGTGTTTTCATGGGCAGGTACTCAGTCTGAAGACTTTTGCATTTTGGTACAGTTACTCCCCAGAATACTGTACCACACTGAGGAGGACGTATTCCAGTTGCTGAAACAAGGAGGGTACCCCCAGGTTAAAAGGGAACCGGTCACTGCAATAACCCTGTCAGTGTTACTGGGACTAGGCCTTGCCGGAGCAGGGACAAGTATCGCCTTCCTAGCCACTCAATCCCATCATTACAATAGCCTTCAGGCTGCGATAGATTCTGACATAAAAAAAATAAAAACTTCTATTTCACACTTACAAAAATCCCTAACCTCTCTGTCTAAAGTAGTTCTACAAAACCGTAGAGGCTTAGACCTACTGTTCCTCCAGCAAGGTGGCCTCTGCGCCGCCCTGGGAGAAAAATGTTGTTTCTACACTGACCATTCAGAAATAATAAAAAAATTCATGGTTAAAGTGCGAGAAGATTTGGCTAAGCGTAAATTAGAGTGGGAACAGAAACAGGGATGGTTTGAAAGTTGGTTTAACTACTCACCTTGGTTAACCACACTATTGTCTGCTTTAATAGGCCCCGTGATCATACTCTTGCTGTTGCTAACCTTCGGTCCATGTTATTATAAACAAGCTAATAACTTTTGTAAAAGCTAAAATAAACACTGTGCAACTTATGGTCCTCAGACAACAATATCAACAGATATCCCTGGACAACTCAGCATGTTAAAGAAATCCAAGATTAGATTCACTCTACCCTCATGAGAAGGGGGGAATGAGAGGACCGTAATAGAGTATACCATAGACTTAGGTCAGGAGCATGCTATAACCCAATAAATATGTAATCAGCTTGTGAACAATAGCACGGCCAATTTTAGTTTTCTGTCTTAAACATATAACTGTTTAAAGTTCCAGTTATGGGAAAAACTGCAAAGCTCCAGTTATTCTTCCCTTGTCTCACTTTCCCCTTAGCAACAACCAATCAGGTGCCAGGGGGTAATCACCTAAGTTTCCAGATATCTCTGCAACTTCCCTAGCTAGTGGGCCAAGGTCAGCCCGAGTCAGGCTAGCCAATCCTCCACGATTAAGCTGACCACCAGAGGAACTACCCAATTACATGGTAACAAAACTGGAAAGCCCCCCCAAACTCCTCCTCCCTTTGTGTAAAAGCATAAAAGGCATCTGCTTAAGGAAATCAGGGCCTCTGAATGTACTCCGCTGTGTCGGTTGTCGACAGAGGTCCAGGCTCGAGCTTGTAAATAAAGACCCTCTTGAACTTTCATCGGAATTGGCTCTTGGTGGTCTCTTGGATTGAATTTTCGGCCACTATACTGGGAGGCCTGGGTATGACGCCAGGAGTGAGGCTCCACACCCAGGTCCAGCCCTTCATCCAGCACCAGGCTGGATGAAGGGCTGGACCCTTCCTGCGCTTCCTGTCCCCGCCCCCCATCGTTCCCCCAGACACCCTGGCCCAGATGCTGCTGCTGCCGCACCCCCACCCCCAGGTACAGAAGCTGCAGGCCTTGCACCTGGGTTCTGAATTCCTCCTCTGGGAGCTGAAAGAAATTCTTCATTTCCCCCAGAGCAAGAGGCCTGCAAGGAAGCATCCGCCACATCTGGAGGGACGTGGGTGTCCCTGTTTCTGTGAGTTCCCGGGAACTAAGTGTCCCAGTGCAAAGGAGGTCTCTGGGATGTTCATTCGTGTTCCAGGCTCCAGCCAGCAGTCAGTAAACTGCAGCAGGGACCACAAAGCAGCATGGGGATGCCAGGGCCTCCTCGGGAGAGGAGCCCACCCTGCCCTGCACCTGAGGCCTGCTGGAGCCACTCCAGCTGGGCCGGGAGTGTGTGGGGTCTGGGGAGAGGCTCACCCAAAGCCCATGCCTAGGGCCCGGAATCTCTCAGCCCGTCAGCACAGGCCTCATGGGCCTCTCTTGGGCCTGAACTCTCTGAGGAAGCACACGAGGATGATGCGCTCTAGGACTAAGGGGTGGTCAAGAGGAGTTAGAGGCAGTTCACATCTTTGGTCTCACGGGCTCTCACAGAGACAGGTGAAGCCCGCAGTGGGGATGGTGAGATACGCCAGGGCCGGATGCCAGCATTCAAAAATCCGAATTTGAACCGGGCCTTCCCCGTCATCACAAATATATAAGGTATTAAAGAAGATAGTGGGAAAATATTCTTTTAAAATTAGCTTGAGCCTGAGCCCGCGGGTTCGTGACCCGCCTGGGCAACTTGGCAAGACCTCATCTCTACAATAAATTAAAAAATCAGCCGGG
>NW_007255240.1:412156-415421 GCF_000164805.1 Carlito syrichta | reverse complement strand
GCCGGGGGGGGCCCCTGCCCTCCAGTCTGGGCGACACAGTGAGACTCCAACTCAAAAAAATAAATAAATAAAATTAGCTTGAGTGAACACTTTTGCATCCACTGTAGTATGCAGTTGTCCTTTTGTACCCTTTGGGGACCTGAAGATCTTAGGGGTGACCCCAGGGGGTTCCCAGACCGCCAGCCGAAGAATGCATTGTAGAGCGCCTTGCTGCAGAGCCAGCTCCATCCTGCACTGAAGCCTAGGAGCTTGCCACTGAAATTTTGTCACAGAGTACAGGTCCTCTTCATCTCACAAGGCTGCTGGGAGGATTCAATGGGATACAATTAACTTGAGAACCATTTATTCAGAAGTGATCATTTGAGCGTGGGGTGCTGAGGTGGTCGAGACAAGAGTAAGGAGTCAGGCATGCAGGGTGGGCTGGCCACTGTTTCCAGATAGGGTGGGGGGCATGTCAGAGTGGATTCAGGAGACGATGGGATTGTAGAGCTCAGAGAAGGGCATATAAAAATAACGGGCGGTCATCCACAAGTCAAATGGGCAGCAGGGAGGCCCGGCAGGGAGGAGGCCAGGCCATGAGGTCTGGGCACAGAAGGGGCCTGGAGGGGAGAAGGGGAACAAGATGGAGTCTTGGGGTCCCCACCTTTTGCAAGTTCACCAAAATGGCTCCACAGGAGCTTTCTGTGAGGGAGGAAGCAGATAGTCAAGTGGGAGGAGCGTGAGTTCCAACAAGACCTCACAAAAAGCCACTTGCCATGGCCTGAATGTTTGTGTCCCCGCAAGGTCCATATGCTGGGATCCTAACCCCCAAGGAGATGACATTAGGAGATGGGGCCTTTGGGGGATGATTGGGCAGAGCGCTTATGAATGGGATTAGCACCCGTAAAAGAGGCCCCAGAGAGCTATCTTTCCGCTTCTGCCCCATGAAGACACAGTGAGAAGATGGTCACCTGTAAACCAGGAAATGAGCCCTCACCAGACACCACATTTGCCAGCATCGTGATCTCGGACTTCCAGCCTCCAGAGCTGTGAAAAAGTCAATGTCTGCCATTGAGCCGCCCCGTCTGTGATATCATGTTCTAGCAGCCTGAGCTGACTGACACATCCCCAACCCCTCCGCCCCTGTCCCCACCCCAGCATCCCCCACCACCTTCCTGCCCTTGTCCAGTCGGGAAGCCTTGATTTGGCTACAGGATCCCCAAATTACCTTCCTGTCTTCTCTCCCACTCCTACTCTCCAGTTCTGGACAGCCTGCTCTGTGAAAGATTCTGTTGTCTTCAAAAGGCCCTGGCACAAGAAGTGAAGGATGGGGAGTTTTCCATCCAGGCCTTATTTGAAGAGGCCGGGGGAGGGTTGCCGGTTGCCCGGCCCAGGCGACGGCGAATGCCCTGGAGGCTGTGTGTGGGATTTCAAAAGTAAGTTCCTGTGACACCTGTGAATTTGCCCTAATCTGATCTCTTTTATTTATTTATTTTTTTCAATTTTTATTTTTTAATTGGAGTCTCACTGTGTCGCCCAGACTGGAGTGCAGTAGCCGCTCCCGGCCACCACAGCCTCAACTTGCTGGGCTCCAGTGATCCTTCCGCCTCCACCTTCCAAGTAGCTGGAACTACAGGCATGCGCTACCACGCCTGGCTAATTTTTTTTTTTTTTGATTTATTGTAGAGATGAGGTCTTGCCAAGTCACCCAGACGGGTGTCGAACCCGCAGGCTCAGGAAATCCACTCACCTTAGCCTCCCAAAGCACTGGGATTACAGGCTGAGCCACCAAGCCCGGCCATCTGATCTATTTTATAAGCAGGTGCCCTGAAACTTGGGGTCCCCCTCAATAACTGATGCCACATACAGGAAGTTCCAACCTCCAGTAAACTCACTGGGGCATTTTCCATGTTAAGCAGTGAGTCCTGCCAGGGCAGCCTGAGAGTGTGACTCCTGGTACAAAGTCTCAGAGATACAGAGGGGACAGGTGGTCTACACCCACCCTTCCCCAGAGCGTGCTCTTCATCAAGCCCTTCCCCACACACACACACACACACACACACACACACACACACACACACACACACATTCCCACAGGATATATGTGGTAGGTTAGCCCACCTCCATTTTAAATTCAGTGTGGGGTTTCCATGCTGCCCCAATTGCTTCTGCTTCACCCAGCACCCCCTCTCCCAAAAAAGCATTTGGCCCCGGCTGGTATTTGTGAGAGAACCAAGCCATTCCATCAAAAGCCTGCCCCACTCCAAGGAGATGGGCCTCCCTGGGCCCGTTAGTGAGGTGGATAGAGGGAGGGGCATGGCAGGGCCAAAGCCTGGGCAGAGAAGGTTGCAGAGGTGTGAGCTGACTTAGGGCAGCCTGCACGTGTGGGTTTGTGTTATGGGTGTTGTATGTGGGGAAGAGGACGGAGGATTACGAGCCCTTTGGCATCAAAGGGAGTCAAGTGAAAAGACCTGGGCAGCAGAAAAGGCAGGAGAGGCAGGCAAGGCCGGCACGCTGGGAACTCAGGCTGCGCTGTGGCTTGTGGCCATTCTCTTGCAGGACAGTGGTCCCCCCGGGAGCACACAAGGATCACTTGGGGAGCCAGCAGAGATGTCTGTCCTCAGGCGTGGCTCTCAGAGATGCTTAGCCCCCACATCTGGAGTAGGATGAGCGTGTTTAACAAGAACCTAGATGAGTCTCGCTGGTGATCTGATGGGTGTGGGAAGGGAGGACCGAGGAGGCCAGGCTGGAGACAGGAGCCCAGCAAGGAGGTGCTGGGGCTTTCCAGGTTCAGGTCTGAGATGAACTTCTGGTAGGAACTGAAAGTGGATTAGGGAAATGTGCGTATTTCACCTTTTAAAAGAAATTGAGGTAAAGCACAGAGTAAAATGCTTGTGGGGCAATACAGCCTTCCAGAAGCGTCTGTGCTGAGAGCCCTACAGATGACGGGAATCAGATTATGGATGAGACAATTGAATAAAAATACAAGGGAATTGTCTTCAGGGCCATGTGCTGGCAAGAAGCCTCTTGGCATTATGCTTAACGAGCCTTGGAAATGCCCCTCTATTTTGCCCAATAGCTCAGTCTACAAAGCTCATCATAAGGCATTATTTCAAAAGAAAGACAAGTGACATGCATGGAGATGTTCACTGCAGTGTTATCTATCCCAGGCACAACTGGCTGTCACGTCCATGTCCAGCAACAGGAGACATTCAAGAAATAATCATGGCTCGGTGGCTCAGCCTGTAATCCCGTGCTTTGGGAGGCTGAGGTGAGTGGATTGCCT
>NW_007255240.1:382399-411831 GCF_000164805.1 Carlito syrichta | reverse complement strand
GCCACTGCACTCCAGTCTGGGCTACAGAGTGAGACTCCAACTCAAAAAAAAAAAAAAGAAAGAATCATAAAGACCACAATAAAGCATAAGGTGGAAATGGTTCCCTGGGGATGCTAGCATTGCCACTGCCTTTCTTTTCCTTCTTGCATTTACTGCACATACAACTTCATGACGACAGTGACAGAAATGTTTGAGTCACTTATTGTCTTCGTGACACACAGTGACATTGTTTATGTAATTCTTAAAGACTGTGGCTGTGCCTGAAGAGGTTAGGAGTCAAGGTACGAGTTGCTGTAACCCAAGAAAACAGTACTGATGGCAGCAAGGAGAAAACTGGTTGCTTTATAAAACAGAAAAAAAAAAAAATTTCTAGAACATGAGTGCGGTCTCCGTGAAAACACACCAGGCCACCCGAGGCACCCAGGGACAGCTGCTAGCTTTATTTGTATTTACTTATTTATTTATGCCAGGACTTTTCAAAGTTCCTCTCAGAAAAAGAACCCATCCCCTCCCCGAATATCTTGAAAAGCAGGGCCTCATCTCCACCGGTGCCTGATTGTTCACTCTCTCAATGACCTCGTGCACAATTCATGAAGCAGCCTTGTAGAGCAACCTGGAGAGGCCCTGACTCTGAGGAGCCAGCTCCCCCCGCCCCAACCCCACCCCCCATCCCCAGCCAGGTGCAGGGTCCCAGGAACAAAGGCCCGGGCCTATGCCTCTGTGTGGCCCAGGCTGGCCAGGTGCTGCAGCCCCAGGGACGTCGTTTGGTGACTGGTTTATCTTCCGTCCTGGCCGAGATCACTGAAGGATAGCCAGGGAGGCAGGAACAGCTTGGAAATATCCGGAGCTGAGAGGGAGGCGCAGGGGCAGGGCAGCAGCTGCTCCGAGGCCCCCGCAGCTCCCGCAGGCCCACCCGCCCCACCGGATGACCCATTGACAAAAACCTGCCAACCGTGAACTGTTCTCATCTTCAGGGCATGCTGAGGTCCCAATCGCAGAGACAGAGTTGCTTCTGCTATCCTTTATCTACAGCCTGAAATCCCAACTCACGAATGTGGCATTCAAGGTCCTCCTGCTCTGACTTCTACCTCTTCAGTGGCCACTTTGTACCTGCCTAGCCTGCAGCCTGCTCCTCCTTCCCTTCCAGGACCTGCTCACCTCCTGGCTGGGCTCAGTCCCCAACCTGCCACTGACCTGAGTGCCCCCCGCCCATCTCAGCCACCCTCCTTGGGGTCCCTCCTTCCTTCTTACTCAGAGCCTTTCCCTTTTAGGGGGCTACCCGGACATCCTGATGTTCTCGGGACCGTCTGGGTCTCAAAAACTCCATCCTGACACCCTGCGTCATCAGACTGTCCTAGATATTCCATGGCTTTGAAACCTCCAGTAGGAAAGAGTTTGGGAAGGCGTCTCCGTTCCTCAGGACAAAGTCTGTTCAGGGAAGACACCGAAGGCCAGGTCCCACCCCTAAGACTCTGTCTTAGCTGGTAGGGACCTGACATGGGGCTTAGAGGTGCTCAGGCTGGTGCGAAGGCCTCAGGGGCTGCGGAGTAGAGGCAGGGCTCCTGGCCCAGCCAGCCCTGCATCTGCCCAGGGCTTGAAGAGAAGGGGAGGGCGAGAGTCGGCCTGGGCCAGGAAGGGGGCCGCCTGCCCCAGGCCTTGCTTAGGGAGCTGGTTATGGATGACCGGCAGGTGCTCCCCTCCGAATGGAGGTGTGTGTGGCTCAGTCACAGGACATTGGGGCAGTCCCCCTGCCTCGGCTGCAGGGGTCCAGTTTAAAGACTAAATAAAGCACGGCCAGACACAGTGGTTCATGCCTGTAATCTCCACAGTTTGGGAGGCCAAGGCTGGAGGATGGCTTAAGGGCAGGAGTTTGAGAACCAGCCTGGGCAACCTAGTGAGGACTCTTTCTATTTTTAAATTTTAATTTCTATTAATGTTTTCCAAATCAAAGAGCAAAGTGTGAAGTGTTTGGGTGATGCGGTTTCAACTATACCAGGGGACAGACCCACTTATCCAGCCCCTCAGAGGGGCAACCTTGGGCAGCTTTAGGAGGTCTAGGGTGGGCAAGGCGTCCCAGATCCTGGGGCCCAGCCCAGGCGGAGCTGGGCACTAGTGTGGGGTCTTCCCGCCCGTCCTTATCTCAGACAGGGACCCAGGGTCTCAGAAGGGCTTTCCTTCCAGCGTTTTCCTGCTCATCCCACTGGCTGAGAGGCTCCTAGCACCAGCTTAGTCACTGGGTGTCTGGACTTACCAGCCTCAAGTCAGACATAACATCTGTACCCAGATGTGTGAGCCAGCCTCCCCATTCGCACATGCACTTCCAGGGCCAGGTATTGTGCTAGACCCAGGGACACCATGCCGGATGCCACAGACGAAGTCTCTCCTGCCACGGGCCTCTGTTCAGGTGGAGAGACTGACACAGATAAACCCCGAAATAAGTGAGCTAGGTGGTCCAGTCGTGACAGGCGGTGGGAGAAGCATTGGGCCCGCAGGAACACAGGGGTCTGGAACAAGGCGTCCAGCGTCGGGCCAGGTGATCAGGAAGCTGGAGGAGGCAGCGTAAGGCCAGAGTGTTTACTGGAAAAGTAACCACACTCAGGGATGTCACTCAGAGCAGGCACCCAGATCCAGGGGAAATGTCTGCCGGTGCCAAGACCTAGCTGGGCCAGGACTCGGCTCCTTCAAAGTGTGCCCCACCTGGGCCTCAGCTCCTCGCCACTCCTTGCCCTTCTGGGCAGGATGAAGCA
Organism: Carlito syrichta; assembly: GCF_000164805.1. Classification (NCBI taxonomy): domain Eukaryota; kingdom Metazoa; phylum Chordata; class Mammalia; order Primates; family Tarsiidae; genus Carlito; species Carlito syrichta. Next base: position 409,084 of record NW_007255240.1, on the reverse strand, counting down.
GGAAGCTTGGGGCCTGCTGGGCCTTCGAGGCTGATGACGTTCCCTTTCGAGTCGTGGTTTTCAGCCAAGCTGCCATGGAAGGCCCTGGGGAGCCCTGTCACCAGGCCACACTCCAGCCAGTAGGTTAGAATCCCTGGGGCTGGTGTTCAGAACTGAGCCTTTTTTAAGCTCCCGGAACATGCTTCTGGGCAGCCCAGGCATGCCTTAGGGGAGGCTGCCCAGGGCACAGTAGAACCCACGGGCATGACTGAATGAGATTTTGGGGGTCGGGCCTGCGCGTTAATTCTAGTTCACAGGTGACTTAGCCCTTCTAGCCCTCAGTTCCTTATCTGCAAAATGGGCTGATATCCACTGTCTAGACATGATGTGAGGGCTGAAGGTCAAGCAAGTAGAGTGCCTGGCCTAGAACCTGCCCCACGGCTGTGATGTTGAATGCGACCCCCTTCCCCCTCTGGAATCACGTAGTACGGAGCACCCAGAGTGCAGTCAGCAGAGCCTGCGTGGCCTGCAGCCCCCCTCCCACCCTCTCCTGGCCTTGTAAACCTCGATTTCCCTGTCCATAGAGTAGGGAGAATCACGGTCTGTCCTCAGGCTGCCAGGGTACCGCCGTAGCGCTGCACCTCCCAGGGTGGCCCTGCCTCAGCCTCTGGCCCCCACAGCTCGTGTCCTCCAGTGGCAGACATTCAGGATTGCAGAACTCACCTGCAGCCTTTCCGGGGCTGTGGTCATTTCCCTTATTGTCGAAATAGCTGCCTTCACGTGGAGTGGTGTGAGCAGAGAGGCCAGGGGCGCTGTGGTTTCAGCAGAGCGCCTCTTGCCTGCACAGAACTCCTCCAGGGCCCCGATGTCTCAACTCCCCAGGCCAAGGGTTATCAGGGACCTCAACGGCTGGCAGCTGCAGTGAAAGGGGGGCCACCAAGGGAGGCAAGCTCGGGCCCCCAGGACCCACTCACAGTATGGCGGCCATTTCTGAGATGGCCCCGTATCAGTCTCCATCGGAGCCTGGCCCCTGCTCTGCAGGACCCTGAGATCAATGCTCCGGGAAGGTTTGGAATCCCGGAGCCAGGTGGGGAGCCCCTCCCAGGCTGTCCATTGCCATTGGGCTTCCATGATGCTCACACAGGAGCTGCCTCCCCCACCCCACATGCTTCTCTCCCTCCTCCTGGAACATATCACCAGGCGGAACCAGGGCTTTCTGGGGCTAGAGGGAGGCTGGGGCCATGTTTCTCTGAAGCCCCTTCTCCCGCCCTCGGTTTCCCGCTCTGCCCAGTATTGCCCTGGAGCTGCAAAAATGTTTGCTGGCTTCTCAGATGGAACTCTTGCTCCTTGCAAAGGGGAGACCAAGTGCCCCCACTCTCCCTCCAGCAGCCCCTCCCCCACTGGTAGATGGAGGAAGCTATGGCATGGACAGGGTGCTGGGACAAGCCACATCCTCCCCCCACAGGACAAACCACATCCTCCCCCACCCCAGCTTCCCAGGCTGTCTTGGAGTAGAGTTGGAATGAAGGCTGGGAGCTTGTGGGCCCCCGGGGTCCAGTGGCTAGGCCTGCAGGAGCTCCACGGGGGGGTGAGGGGAGGCCAGGCAAGGGGCAGCTGAGGCCAGGCTGCCACCCGAGGACCATCCCGGCGTGGGTTCTGGGATGGCTTTGTAGCCAAGGAAGCCGAGCCATCCTCGTTGAGGGTCCCTGCAGGTCTGTTGTGTCTAGAGCCTCTAGATGACACTGGCAACCAGATCCCTATGGTTTTGCCCACTGTGAGGCCACCATAGTGAGAGGAGACACACCTAGCTGGGCCTGGAGTGGCTGCCTCCTCCGTTTCCTCCAGGACGCTGGGAGCGAACTCCTCCACGCAGTCTCAGAACTGCTGAGAGTGGGAGTCGCAGCCCGGGGCTGACCATGCCGAGCCCCCACCACCAGCTCTCAGTGGGAGGCACCTGGTTAATAGGCCTGTGCTGGGCAAGGGCTGCCAAGGGCTGCAGACAAGCTGTCCAAGTCAGGCCGTGCTAAATAGTAAGTGCCCAGCGTGGGAGAACCTGAACACTCTGCACCTGTGAGCACTGCGTGCTCCCAGCCCTGGGCTCTGCTACCATCAGGAGGCTGCAACTCCACTTTCCAAAAGGACAGATGAGGCCCAGAGAGGCCAGGTGCCCTGCTCAAGGCAGTACAGATTCCCCGGGTACTGAGTCTCTGACCCTCACAACCTCCTGGAGCCCAGTATCTCCCTGACCTTCAAGTTCATCCAGGCTAGGCCTTTTGCTATTTATTTATTTTTATTTTTTCAGACACTGGGTCTTGCTCCATTGCCCAGGCAGGAAGTTGGTAGCATAATCAATCATAGCTCACTGCAGCCTTAAACTCCTGGGCTCAAGGAACCACCCCACCCCTGCCTTCCAAATAGCTGGGACTGTAGGTGCGCACTACCACATTCAGCTTATCTATCTATATCTATCTATCTATATAATTTATTTAGTAGAGACAGAGTCTTGCTCAGGCTGGTCTTGAATTCCTGGCCTCAAGGGATCCTCCCATCTCACCGGGATTGAACAGGCTTGAGCCACCACACTCAGCTAGGACTTTGCAAATTTTTGTTTAAAAAACCTTTCCCTGCCCAGCAGATAGACGCTGGGGTGACCGTGAGTGTGTGTGACCTGGGTAACAGAGTGAGACTCCAACTCAAAAAAAACCCCAAATAACTTTTTTCCTTCTTCTTTAACAAAATCCGACCTGGACATTCAATCGATCAAACCTTCAGAAGGGCAGGAATTGACATGGGATGCCCTGAGCCCTGCCCATCCTACTCTGAGAGACTCAGCAGGGCCCCAGTGCTCCCAGGAACTGAGCAAAATCCTGTGATTTAGTCCAGTGTACTAATGCCCGTTCTACAGGTGAGGCAACCGAGGCCGTGGAGGCAGGGTGTGCCCAGGCAGACGTGAATGGCTCCCTGCCACTCCCCCACCACCTCCCACTGAAATCCTTCTTGTGGCTCTGCAGCCTGCAGCCTGCGCTCCAGCCGGCTTCTGCCGGAACCCTGACGTGTACCACATTTCTGGTCTGACAGCCAGCCGTTGTAAAACCGAGCCTCTTCTTGTAATCGCCAATAAGTTTCCCCTCGGAGGAGCTGACTTTGAACTTGGGAGAACAAAGATCCCTTTGTGACTTGCTTTTTGGGAAGGGAGCTGGGGGGAGAATTGCATAAATAGTATGAGAAGCAGCAACCCCAATTATATTTTGTAACCTCCTCTTGCGAATATGAAATAAAAAACACGTTATTTTGAAAGTTGTCACGGAGCCAAGTCTCCCTACCCTGGACAGGGAGGCCCAGGACCCAGGGCTGGGCCAGTGGCACAGCCGCTGTGGTTTTGGAGGCAGCCAGGCCAGCTGTGAGCACGTCGGGCTGCTCTGGCCTGGCTTGGCCCAGGCGAGGCATCGTAAAACATGCCAGCTTTCTTTCCAGCTGCAGGAAGTCCAATTTGTGCAAGAGGAGAGTCATTTCTTTACCATTTGGGGCTGGAAAGAAAACGGCTTTCTCCCATCCTTCCCCCACCGCTGTTCTCAGCCATGCATGTGTGCCCGAGTTTCCCTCCAGCCTCTTCCTGCCAACACTCCAGGCAGTGGAGCCGCGGGGGCCCTGCAGGAGCGGGTGCGGGTGCAGCTGTCTTCCCACGCTCCGCCCTCCCCGGCACAGGGATTGGGGCTCGCCGCTTGTGGCTTCTTCGCACACTCCGTGTCCCGACAGCCACGTGGCCGCTGCCCGCACATCCTCCTCTCTCTCTCTGGCAGACCCCGTTCTTCCCTTGAGTCAAGGAGTGTGTCACCTCCTCTGGAAAGCCCTCCCTGACTCCGTCTCTCCCAGGCCTACCCTTCTCCCAGTCCTCAGCACAGGGCAGTGTGGCTTTGCCTCTGGTCTGACCCTTCAGTCCCCTGAGGCCCTAACTGAGGGCATCATTCATCCCTGTGCCTCCAGCCTGTGCCCCAGGGCCTGGCACAACAGCAGGCTGTGGGCAGATGGGTGACCAGGTCCATGTGTTTCTTAATCTGTATACAGTGGTGCTTATAGTGGTCTAGATTCTTTCAGCTACAAACCACCTTCCGTAAAGAAAAAAGGTGGGTGGGAAGACATAAAGGTTGATATAACTGAGATGTCTAAGTAGATGGCTTCAGGCATGGCTTGATCTAGGGCCTCTCTCTAGCTTGTCCTTATTATGGGCTTCCCTTACATGAGAGGAGCTGGAAATTTATATCCTGCCCACTCAGCAAACTCTTTCCCCACAGTAAATGTTCTGTCTCCACCAGGTCCAGAGATCAGTAGGCAGGATCTCTTACAGGAAAGTGAATACTCTGGCAACTCTCATGAACTCTAGGAGACTGCATGCACACTATAACTCACTCTGCTACCCAGTATGTTCTGGATGGGAAAGTTCCCATCTAATTTTTGTTGGAGTCGAGATCTCACTTTGTCGCCCAGGCTGGAGTGCAGTGGCACTATCATGGCTCACTGCAGCCTCAAACTCCTGGGCTCAGGCAATTCTTCCACCTCAGCCTCCCAAGCAGCTGGGACTACAGGCACATGCCAACACACTCAGCTAAAGTTTTGATGTTTCGTAGAGTTGAAGTCTTGCTATGTTGCCCAAACTCCTGGGCTCAAGCAATCCTTCTGCCTTGGCCTCCCAAAGTGCTGGGATGACAGGCGTGAGCTACCACACCTGGCCAAATCTAATATTTTATACCTCCTTGACTAATGATAATCATCCCCTTCCAAAAAAGACTCAGGCCACAGTCTAACTTCGGTCTTGCTGTACTCCTGCCAGAGAGCTTCTGTGTGACGGCAGCATCCGTGGAGAGGGGAGGGAGTGACAGGCCAGAGGCCACCAGCCAGTGAAGCCTCCCGACAGAGGTGCGTGTCACCCAAACTGAGATTCGCCTCCTGAGATGAGGAATGGCTCCTCTCCCTCTCTCCTGGAGGAAATAGAACAACCCAATGTCAAGTGCTGCTGCCGAGGCCGCTTCTGCCCCGCGACTGTCATCTCGTCCCAGCGCGGTCCTCATGGGGGTCAGGTGACTTCAGGCTCCCAGGGAGAGAAATCCTGGTAGCCCAGGTGTCTGGGGGAAGCTTGGCGTTACTGTGGTTATTGTTGTTGCTGTTGTTTTTAGCTTGCTGATAAATTTGTAGCTATCTATACACATTTAGGTATATCTACATGTACAAATGGCATATAGAGATATATGAAAGCCAGCTAGAATCAAATGCAGAAGACCCACATTGCCTCATGAAATCCACACATGGACCCGTTTCACAAATTAGGGAACTGCTGCCCAGAGAAGGTGTCTCAGTCTGTTCAGGCTGCCCTAACAAAAAACCTTAGACTAGGTGATTCGTCAAGAACAGTTTGTTTTCTCACAGTTCTGGAGACTGGAAGTTCAAGATCAAGGCCCTGGCAGGCTCTGTGTCTGGTGAAGGCCCACTCTCTGCTTCCAAGATGGCGCCTGGCTGCTGTCTCCTCGAGGGGACAGACGTGTCCTCACATGGTGGAAGGGATGGAAGTGGCCGGCCTCCTGCTCTGTTGGGGACAAGAATCCCACCACCACCAACTGACAGTCCCAAATCCAAACCAAAGGGCGGCCTCTTCCAGTGTGAGCAGGAGGGACTCGCTTATCTCTCACCTCCAGGGCCAGCTCAGGCTGCAGCAGGAAGGGTGGCCGGCAGTTATGGCAGAGAAAGCACTGGGGCCCATCCAGCAGGGGAAGTCACGGACACCACTCAGGGCCCCGGAGACTTCTGACCTGAGCTGAGGTCAGGGAGGCCAGTGAGGGCCCGTGTGAGGCCCGGCCCTCCTGCCAGCTGCTGGCCAGCCAGTGTGAGGTGAGCGGCGTGGGCCAGGCCCAGGAGGGCGGGAGAGAAGGGCTGCGGTCATTTCAGCAAGGAGCTGTGGTCATGGGCCGGCCTGGCTCCTGGTGTGGCCCCACCACCCTGGACGCTGGGGCACTGGGCCCAGAGTCCACCCAGCAGGGGTAGGATTTACTGACAAGGCGAAGACCTGATTTATTTTTACTTTTCAGGGTTGCCCTCACCAAAATGAAGGCTGCTGTTTTACCAGCAGCCACCAAAAATAAATATTTAAACAACACATGTGCAGCTGAGCCAGGCGGGGCCACACCTTAGTGCCCAGTGCTGAGGGGACCAGGCTTGCCCCAGTGAGAAGACAAACCCTGACATCCAGGTCAACCCTCCTTCCCCAGCATCTGGGAGAAGCAGCAACTGCTTCGAGAAGAGGACGGAATAAGACCAAGAAGGGAACGCCTCTCCGAAGAGTCCTCCAGCATCAGGGCGTGGGCAGCCCCAGATGCCCTGACCGTCTGCTGCATTGTTGGTTCACTCCAGTTGTGCAGCACCCTCCCGCCCCAGACACCAGACACCACCGCCCTGGCCACAGCAAGGCCAGAAACCACACGCGGCAGGGATTCTGCAGGGCAGGGAGGGCCGGGCCCTACAGCTGGGACTGAGCCAACCTGAAAAGAAGCAATGCCTACCCCGCTTCTGCCACCCACCTTCTACTGTGTTCCAGGCCAGCAGTGGGAATGGTGAAGGCTCTGCAGAGACAGACACACACACACACACACACACACACACACACACAAACACACACAGAGGAGGGAGAGACAGAGGCAAGAAAGACAGGCAGAGGAGAGACAGAGACAAGAGAGACAGGCAGAGGAGAGAGACATACTGAGAGGAGAGAGACACATAGAGGAGAGAGACATACAGAGAGGAGATAGAGATAAGAGAGACAGACAGAGGAGAGAGACACACAGAGAGGAGAGAGACAAGAGAGACAGAGGAGAAAGAGACACACGGAGAGGAGGGAGACCAAGAAGAGAGACAGAGCAGAGAGAGACACACAGAGGGGAGGAAGACAGAGACAAGAGAGACAGAGGAGAGAGAGACACAGAGGAAAGAGACAGACAGAAAGAGAGTCACAGAGAGGAGAGACAAAGACAGAGATAAGAAATAAACAGGTGTGTGTGGCCCTGAGCAAGAGAAGACAAGGAGGAGAGAGAGACTGCTCAGACAGCACAAGGGTAGCCAGGGGGCAAAAGTGGGGTGCAGCCCCCACCTGGCTGAGGCCCCTGAGCCGCCTCCTGCAGAACGCCCCTCCTCTGTGTGTCACAGAGCCCAGCTACTCAGGCCCCCTGCCCTCTGCTGGGTGGGACTTCGGGGTAAGTCGAGTCGCACAGACCTTCCAGGTGGGAAAGGAAGAAGCTGCTGCTCGCCAGGTACCTGCGACCCTGGAGTGCACCAGTACATAAGGTCTTCAGTTTTGTGAGCAGCGCAAATGCTCTCCACTGTGTTTTCGGGGTTTAAAACACTGTCAGTTTGCTAAAGGAATACCTCAGTGCGTGTCATCTTGTTTTGTCTATTTCCTACCTTTTTAGAAGATATACTGAAAGTCTCAAAAAGCGAAAGTGGCCAGGACCCCCAACTATCCGCGGCTCAGCTGGCGAGCTGGTGTGGCTCTGCCAGTGCCCTGGCTCAGAGCGTGGCAGTGCTCCCAGGGACCCTGGGACGGATCCCAGGCCCTAGAGCAGCCAGGGGCAAGCCTGTGCCTCTCAGTGTTGAGACCTTTGAATTCGGTTGCCCTTGAGAAGTCGCCGGGCTGGGTACATGGCTCACGCCTGTAATCCCTGCACTTCGAGAGACCAAGGCAGGAGGATGGCTTGAGCCTAGGAGTTAAGACCAGCCTGGACAACACAGCGAGATCTCATCTCTACAAAAAAGAAAAACATTAGCCAGATGTGGTAGCACATGTCTATAGTCCCAGCTACTTGGGGAGCTAAGATAGAAGGATCCCTTGAGCCCGGGAAGTCGAGACTGTAGTGAGCCGTGGTCGTGCCACTGCCCTCCAGCCTGGGACAGAGTGAGACCCTGACTCAAAAGAAAAAAAAGAGCCACTGGAACCCCACTGGGGGGGTCCGAGGGAAGCCAGCAGGCTGCTGCACATGGAAGACCACTGAGCTGGGAAGGAGGGGCTCTGAGGCAGGCACTCAGCCCTTGGGGAGGGCCGGCAGAGCTTCTGGAGGGACAGCAACGTTCGGCAGCTGAAGCTGGTAGCACTGAGACACTCCGCAGGGAGTGGCATCCCCAGGCCTGTCCCTGCCCATGACCTAGCCGGGTGTTATTACCTTTTCTGTCCTCTCCCACCCTCTGGGAACACCTTGAGAGAATCAGAGTGATGAGAAATAGTCCCCCTCACTATTATTCTGTAATACAACCTTCTAACCTATTTTATCTCACCTGGGGTTCACAATAGCCCCACCCTCTCTCCCATCGTGAAGGTCTCTGTACTGCTTCTCAAACACACTAAACTCTTTCCTACCCCAGGACCTTTGCATGTGCTCTTCCTCCTAATGTAAATACTCTCCCCCATGTCCCATTCCTTTACGTCATTCAGGCCTCTATTAAATGTCTCTCCTCTGAAAATACTTTATAACCAGGTGTGACACATTCAGGAAAATTCCCTTGCTCTTAGGAGATACACACTGGCATGTGTTGACATTGTGGTGAATTAAAAATGGTCAGAGACTCTTTGAAGATCCTTCCCAGCTTCTCCCATCAAGAGGCACGGTCAGGCCGGGCTCAGTGTCTCAGCCTGTAATCCCAGCACTTTGGGAGACCGAGGCGAGTGGATTGCCTGAGTCTGCGGGTTCGAGACCAGCCAGGGAAACTTGGCGAGATCTCATCGCTACAATAAATAAAAATTAGCTGGACGTGGTAGCGCGTGTCTATAATTCTGGCCACTTGGAAGGCTGAGGCGGAAGGATCACTGGAGCCCAGCAGGTCGACACTGGGGTGGCCGTGAGTGTGCCACTGCACTCCAGCCTGGTGACGGAGTGAGACTCCAACTCAAAAAAAAAAAGGCATGGTCCCCACCCCTCTAATCTGGGTAAGTCTTGTGCCTTGCTTTGGCCTACAGAGAGTGGCACAAGAGACACCATGTGACTCCAAGCCAGACCCCAAGAGGCCCTGCAGCCTCAGTTCTCAGTCCTCTGGAGTTCAGGCCCCTGGGAGGAGCCCCAGCTAGCCTGCCGGAGGGCCACGTGGAGGACAGCAGCCAGGTCAACAGCTCCAACCAGCTCCTGGAGACATGAGGGAGGACGCCCGGGCCGGTCACTAAGTTGAGGGTGACTGGTCAGGAAGGAACACTTACCTGGAACAAGAAAGGAGAGTTGAAATGTTTAAAAATAAGAAGTTAAAGGAAAAACAGAAATAAACCTCAAGTAACTGCACCTATGAGCAATTGATTTGCAACAAGGGTGTCAAGATTAGTCGATGGGAGAAGAATCAATCGTCTTTTCAATAAATGATGCTGTGTCCACTGGATATGCACGCTCCAAGAATGAATTCAGACCCATACCTCACACTCCATGAGAAAACTAACTCAGAATGAATCAAAGACCTCCCTATAAGAGCTAAAACGAAAGCCCTCTTAGAAGCAAACAGGTGTAAATCTTCTTGACCTTGGATCAGGCAATGGTTTCTTAGATGCGACGCCATAAACAACAAAAGAGAAAATTGATCTGTTGCACGTCATCAAAACTAAGCATTTTTGTGCTTCGAGGACACCATCAAGAAAGTGAAAGAACAACCCACAGAATGGGATAAAATATTTCCAGATCATACATCTGATAAGGGACTTGATTCTAGGACACAGAAAGAATTCTTAAAACTCACTAGTAAGAAGACAAATGGCCCAATTAAAAATGGCTAAAGGATTTGAATAGATGGTTCTCCACAGAAGGCATGCAAATGGCCAATAAGCCCAGAACAAGTCATTAGGGAAAGGCAAATCCAGGTCACAGTGAGGCCCCAGTTCACACTGACCAGGATGACCACAACACTGAAGGTCACGCAAAAGTGTTTGTGAGGACATGGAGGATTTGAAACCCTGGCACACTGCTGATGGGGACGTAAAATGGTGCAGCTTCTTGAAAAACCAGTATGGTGGGGCCTCGAGAAGTTAAACACAGAGTTCCCCTCTGACCAGCAATTCCACTCCTAGGTATGAGCCCAAGAAAAAAAAAACATTCATTCATGCAAAATCTTATACAATAACCTTCATAGGAGTGTTGTTCAAAATAGTCAAAAGGCGGAAACAACTCAAATGCCAAATCATCTGACAAGTGGAATGTTATTGGGCCACAAAAAAGAGAAAATTCTGACGTGCTGAAATAAGGGTGAACCCTGAAAACATACATTATGCCAAGTGAAAGAAACCAGTTGTAAGAGGCCACATGTTACATGATTCTATTTATTCTAAGTTCCCAGAATAGGCAAATCCATAGAGATCAGCAGTGGCCCAAGGCTGGGGGGAGTGAGGGGTGACTGCTGGTAGTGGGTGGTTTATTTTTCAGTTGATGAAAATATTCTAAATTTGACAGTAGTGATGATAGCACAACCTATGAATCCACAACCAACCACTGAATTATACACTTTAAAGTGGTGAATTCCATGACATGTGAATAATACCTCTGTAAGAAAATCAAAATATCTGCCAAAGATAAAACTTAGGCAACTACTACATTTTCAGTAATATTTAATTTATTGATTTGTTATTCTGTTTTAAATTAATAATTTAAAAATAGCATGTTGCAAAGTTTAAAGATATTATTCCAACTGAGTAAAACATTTCTTATATGAACTAAAACGTGCCTTCACCTTGCAGTTTGCACTCTTACAATGTTTTAAATTTTAAATTCAGTTACAGGCTCGGTGTCTCAACCTGTAATCCCAGCACTTTAGGAGGCTGAGGCGAGTAGATTGCCTGAGCCCACAGGTTTGAGACCTGCCTGGGCAACTTGTGAGACCTTGTCTCTACAGTAAATTTTTAAAAAAATTAGCTGGGCATGGTAGCATGTGCCTGTAGTTCTGGCTACTTGGAAGGCTGAGGCGGAAGGATTACTGGAGCCCAGCAGGTCGAGGCTGCGGTAGCTGGGAGCATGCCACTGCACTCCAGTCTGGGTGACAAAGTGAGACTCCGACTCAAAAAATAAAATAAAAAATAAATAAATAAATAAAAAGTGTTAAAAGTGACTTAAAAAAAAATTCAAATAGAAACTTCAATGGTCACAGAGAATGATAGAATTGAAGTAACTCAAGTTCCATAACTTCCTCTTTCCAATCACTATGCTATTGTTGTTTTGTCAAATCTTCTGTTTAAATGTAGGAATCTGTAGTCCCTGGGGCTGGAGACATGAATTATGTCCGAAAGAGTGTCAGATCCCTCATAATATCCTTTTTTTTGAGTCAGGTTCTCACTCGGTCACCCAGGCTGCGGTGCAGTGATGACGGAAAGGACAGACCAAGAGATGGAAGCCATTTTTCTTGAATAAAGCTTTTCTTCTTTCACCTCTTTGTGTGTTGCAATTCTTTGCATTACTCGGATCTCTGGATACAACCGTGCACCTCCGGCATGCCGGCTCCAGCATTGCTGTGCCTGTCTCCCACCATCCACCCACCCTCACCCCATCCCTACCCTAACAATGATCACAGCTCACCACAGCCTCAACCTCTTGGGCTCAGGTGATCTTTCCACCTCAGCCTCCCAAGGAGCTGGGACGATAGGTGTATGCTGCCACAACTGGCTAATTTATATATATATATTTTTTTTTGTAGAGACAATATCTCACTATGTTGCCTGGGCTGGTCTCAAACTCCTGGGCTCAAGCAATCCTCCCACCTCAACCTCCCAAAGTGCTGGGATTATAGGCATGAGCCACTGCACCCAGCCCCATACACAATTTACTTCTAAAAAGCATACTCCTGGACCCACTGTATACCTGAGCATTCTCTAAATTAACTTTCATGTAGAATACAAAGTTTGTTAAAGTATTGAAAATAAAATTATGTTAATTGGTAGCATATATATGCTCAGAGTAACTCTAGAAATTGTTTAGAATTTGGACCACCAAAATATTTTTCCTGGCAGGAGTAAATGTACCATGATTGGTGACAAAAAGCAAAATAAAAAACTTGTTGTCTGACTTGATCAATGTCATTACCGCCACTTCCTATATAGTACATTCTCCTATTTCCTGAACCAGGCGCATGGCCCTGCCACCCCACCCTTACTTCTAATTCCCTGGTGCTTTGCCATTTTTTGTTTTATCCATCTCAGTGTACCTTTATGCGATTAAGTATTTACAAGGCGCATCCAAGGGCCAGCAGGAGGAGACAGAGTCTGGAAGCCAGTTCCACCAGACTCCAGTTCTCAGTCACTTGGGCTCAGTTCCTTTCTCAAGGGACCCCTATCTTTTTTTTTTTTTTCTGAGTTGGACACTCACTGTCGCCCAGACTGGAGCGCAGTGGCCGCTCCCGGCCACCGCAGTCTCGCCTGCTGAGCTCCGGCGATCCTTCCGCCTCAGCCTTCCAAGTAGCTACAACTACAGGTGTGCGCTACCACGCCCGGCTCATTTTTTTTTTCTTTTTAACGTAGAGATGAGGGTTCGCCAAGTTGGCCAGGCGGGTCTCGAACCCGCGGGCTCAGGCAATCCACTCACCTCAGCCTCCCAAAGGCGCGGGATTACCGGCTGAGCCACCGAGCCCGGCTGGGACCTCCATCTCACTGATGACCCATGGCGTTGGTTGGACACCCACCCACTGGTTCCAGCTATCAGATTCACCCAGGCTGTGCCTCACTGCCCTGGGCGCCTGCCCTCAGCGGGGGAGAACTTGGGAATCCATTCACACTAAGGTGCTGAGAGCTGATCTCAGGCCCCGTTCCCTGGAGGTGTTTTCCTTTACCAAAGGGGGTGTCCTTAGTTAGCCAAGGAATGCCTCTGGGTAGAATGTCAGGCCTCCTCCCTGGGCTGCTGGGATCCTCTGTTCCCACCCCTCCTCCTCCTCCTCACATCAGGATCAGTGGGGAGCACGAGCCCTGCCTGAGGGCGAACCAAGAGAGACTCAACTCAGCCTCTGAGAGCATTTGTAGTCACAAGTTGCATGACGCATCCTCCCCACTTGTGTCTGGTGAAGGAGAGCTCAGAAAATCCAGGCTCTCTCCTGCTGACCCTAGAATTCCACAGCTTCGCCTCTGCCTTGTGAATGCAGACAGCCTCGCCAGGGATGGAGAAGGAGCCTCAGGAAGACAGAGCCTCACACACCCTAGAAGTGAGCCCTGCCCTCGGCTCACTCGGATACCTTGTCTCCAGAGCTATCGGATTTACTAAGCTTCGTAAGTGCCAATTTTCTCATTACTGGCCTCCAAGACCTCTCAACTCATTAAAAATCCTTCTGCACAGACAGATTGGGAGGCAGGCCTAAGGAAAATGTACATCTGCTTTTAAAAAAAGATGTGGTTTCAGGTTCCACTTTACATCAGCCAGGGTTTAGTTACAGGAAGCCAAAACCACTCTAACAATTTTAAGCAAAAAGGGGTTTAGACAGGAAATTAGGGGCTTACCATTTTATTGAGAGGCATGGGCTGGGCCTCTTGGAGCGGTGCCCGGGACAAGGCCTAGGGACCAGCCGGCTGCAAGCTTGGCCCCCGTCAGCCAGGTGGGGGGTGGGGAGGTCGGGAGGCTACCAGGGCTGCCTCCGTACCTGCTGCTTGACCCCGCAAATGGGCGGAATGGACCCTGGAACGCTGCCACAGAAGAAAAAGTTCACTACAATTCTGCTCGCCAGCAGAAACAGCCAAAAGCAGCAGGAGGGGAGTCTGGGCCTGGGATCGCAGCAGCACACAAATCCCTGGCAGGATGGGGGATAGGCTGGAGCCAGCTCCTGGTGAGAGCCAGTGGTACATCACAGGTCCAGCCCCAGGTCCAGGGATGCCATGCGACTAGCATGACTGAAGTCGGCCATGGTGGGGGCATTTACACCACGGCAGGCAACAAGTACTACAAGCCATGGTGCTTTTTTTTTTTTTGAGAGCTGATTGTTAAACATTTACCAGCACAGAACCCAGTTCACGTCTAGAACTTTAGCAGCAAGGGAAGCGGGAAATATAGTTGTTCACTTCTAGCCTTTGAGGGAACACCGAGAGGAAAGTGGGAAGGATTCCTCGCTGCCCGGCCATCTTCCATGACACACACTCTGGGAATGTATCCTGCAGCAAACTTGCCCATGTGTGAGATGATGAACTGCTGCTGATGCTGTAGGGTTGCTGGTAATTGTGTGGAAGCAACATTTCTTCACACAAATTGCTCTTGAGCTTCTGCGAAGTTAATTAACCCTAGGGAACTGGCCAGGCAACAAAATAGTGTGTTGGTTCAAAAAGAAAGTTTGGAAATTGTTGATTTGTATCTACAGGGAGGGAAGAATGCTTGCATAAGCTGCTAATTAAGACAAGAGGCAGCTGAAAAGGTCAAGATGATGGTTTCATTTAACATGATAGTTAAAACGTCATTTCCCTATCAGCTGGACTAAGTGAGACTGGAGGCACAGTGATCCTGAAGGCGATTTCTGGAGAGGCCAGCTGCTCATCAGAAATAATGAGAAACACATCCAAGACACGCTCCATCTGTGGCTGTTAATTAGACAAAGTTACACAGTTTCATGCCCCAACAGAGCTGGACGAGAGCCCATCAGCTCCAAGGCAGTAAACATGCCAGGCAGAGGTCACAGCAAAGTACCAGACAACCAGGGTCTGCGCCAGCCTCCGGGCAGCTCAAGCTTCTGGTTCAAAGGGGCTGGATGTGCAGGTCACCTAACCCTCTGTTTTGTTCTTATTTGACAATAGCCAAATATGGAAACATGTTGCTATGCACTAAGTTGTGCTCTCCCCAAATCCGTATGTTGAAGCCCTAAACCCAAATGGGACTGCATTTGGAGACAGGGCCATAAGGAGGTAACTAAGATTAGATGAGGTCACAAGTAGGATACCTTGATCTATAGGATTGGTGTCTTTTTAAGAAGAGGGCGAGATACCAGAGTTTTCTCTCTCTCTCTCTCTCTCTCTCTCTCTCTCTCTCTCTCTCTCTGCCTTTGAGGACACAGCAAGAAGGCAGTCATGTCTGTAAGCCAGGAAAGAGGTCTCACCAGAAACCAACCCTATGGCAGGCCAGGCGTGGTGGCTCATGCCTGCAATCCCAGCATTTTGGGAGGTGGAGGTGAGAGGATTGCCTGAGCACAAGGGTTCAAGACCAGCCTAGGCAACTTGGCAAGACAGTTGCTGATCTGTGCTATAGAGAGACACAGTGAGATCCCCTGTCTCTACAATAAATTTAAAAATTAGCCAGATGTGGTAGCACACACCTATAGTTCCAGCTACTTGGAAGACTGAGGTGGAAGGATCACTTGAGCCCAGCAGGTCAAGACTGTGGTGGCTATGAGCATGCACTCTGGCCTGGGTGACAGAACAAGACTCTGACTCTAAAGAAATAAATAAGTAAAATATGCAAAGGTATTAAAAATTAAAAGGCAAAACAGAATAATAATAATAAACGTTAAATTAAAAAAACATTTTTTTTAAAGAAACCAACCCTATGGCATCTTGGTGTTGGACTTCCAGCCTCCAGAAGTGTGAGAAAATACATGCCTATTGTTTAAGCCACTCAGCCTGTGGTATTTGTTACAGCAGCTTGAGCTGACTAGTACACAAGTTAAGTATCCATTGCTAGTGAACTGCTTGGAGTAAAGAGACAACCCACAGAATGGGAAAAAATATTACAACTTAAATATCCACTAAGGGATTAATATCCTGACTATGAGGGGGACACCCCAAAAAACAGAATTTTTTATTTAAAAAAATAGTTTGTTTATTCTTAAATGTTTAAACTTAGTCGCCTTCAAAGTACTCTCCATTTGATACACCTATCAAGATGCTTTTGGCACTGCTCAAAACTCGTCATTGTTGATGCCTTTTAGTAATGCTGGTTTTTTTGTTTGTTTGTTTCACTTCTTCCACATCAGCAAAACGTTTCCCTGTGAGGAAACATTTTTCCACTGGGAAACAAAACAAAGTCGCTCAAGGAGAGATCGGGTGAAGAGGGAGGGTGGGGCATGGAGGTCCTGCCATTTTTGGGGCAAAAACTGCTGAACACTCAGCACGGTGTGGGCAGGTGCACTCGTAAATCACCCACCATGAAATGGGCAGACACATTGAAAGAATCTCCAAAAAAAATCACTGAAGTTGAATGCAGCCTTTCACAGCAATGCTAGCCGGTACACTGATGCCAATGGGTTCCTAGAACACTTACCTACTGGGAGAAGCCTGTACTACAAGGGCCCCACTCTCCAAAAATATAATTCTGGGGTTTGCAGGGGAAGTTCTCCCCTCATATATAAGAGCACTCCTAAAACTTAAAGCAACAACTTAAAAAAAAATTCAAACATGGGCAAAGGACTTGAATAGATGTTTCGCCAATGAAGATATAAAAATAGCCAATAAGCACACACAGAGATGCTCAGCCTCACTAGTCACCAGGGAATTGCAAATCAAAGCAACAATGAGATACCACTTCACACCCATTATGATTGCTACTATTTAAAAAAAAAAACAACAGAAAGTAATAAGTGTTGACAAAGGATGTGGAGAATTGGAACCCTTGTGCTCTTCTGGTAGGAATTTGAGATGGTGCAGTCACTGTGGAAAACAGTGCAGCAGTCACTGTGGAAAACAGTGCAGCAGTTCCTCAGAAAGTTAAAAATAGGATTACAATATGATTCAGTGATTTCACTTCTGGGTACATATCCAAAGAACTGAAAGCAGGGTCTCGAAAAGAAATGCATATACCCATGTTCATAGTTACTGTATCCACAACTAAAATGTGGAAGCAACCCAAGTGTCCGTTCGTAAATGAAAGTATAAACAAAATGTGGCACAGACGTAAGATGAATGTTACTCGGCCTTAAAAAGGAACAAAATTTTGAGACAGACTACAGCATAGGTGAACCTTGAGGACATTATGCTAAGTGAAATCAGCCAGTCACCAAAGGACTGCATGATTCCACTTAGATGAGGGACCTGGAGCAGTCAAAACCATAGAGACAGAAAGTGGAAGGGTGGACCGAGGGGAGGGGAATGAAGAATTGGTATTCATTGGGCACAGAGTTTTGGTTTTATAAGATGAGATCGTTCTGTGGGATGAGGGTCATAGTCGTACAACAATGTGAATGGACTTGATATCACTGAAATATATACTTAAAAATCATTAAGATGATAAATTTTGTGTTGTGTGTATTTTATCACAATTTTAAAAATCGAGGGAAAAATAGAGTTGGTTATAAATTATAGTGCATCCAAGGCCTCACCGAATACCGTGTGAAAGGCGCCCCCTAGAGTTGTGTGAACAGCAACACTGACTCCTCTGATGGCCTACCATACCACCATTAACACAAAAGTGGCAGCTCTATATGCTGCCACTTCAGTTAAAAGTGATCAAAGGAATTTGCAAATTTAATTGCTTAACTAAGTAAAAATATCTCTAGAAAGATTACCCAAGTTGGCTGGGAGCAATGACTCACACCTGGGAGGCCAAAGCAGACTCGAGACCAGGAGTATGAGACTAGCCTGGGCATCCCAGCCGGGTATGGCGGCACATGTCTGTAGTCTGAGCTACGTGGGAGGCTGAGGTAGGAGGATCACTTGAGCCCATGTGCTCAAGGCTCCAGAGAGCTGTGGTCATGCTACTGCACTCCACCCTGGGTGACATAGTGAGATCCCCTGTCTCGAAAAAAAAAGATACCCAAGAAAATAACTCCACCGGTTGCCTCCAGGAATGGGGAAATGCCTTTTTCAGTCATTGTGAGTTTTGTACTAACGTGCAACTATTGCCAATTCAAAAATATTCTATTTTAAAAATATTGTTGCCGGAGTGATAATACACCATCCATTGAAATACAGTGTAGGATCCGGGCTCAGCGACTCAGCCTGTAATCCCAGCACTTTGAGAGGCCGAGGCGAGAGGATTGACTGAGCCGGCGGGTTCAAGACCAGCCTGGACAACTTGGCAAGACCTCATCTCTACAATAAATCAAAAAATTATCCAGGCATGGTAGCGTGTGCCTGTAGTTCTGCTACTTGGAAGGCTGAGGCGGAAGGTTGCCGGAGCTCAGCAGGTCAACGCTGGGATGGCAGTGAGTGTGCCATTGCACTCCAGTCTGGGTGACAGAGTGAGATGCCAACTCAAAAAGAAAAAGAAAGAAATACAGTGTAGCGCCCTGGAGAATTGGATTGGAGGCTTTAAGTGCTTTGCTGCAGGGTCAAACACTAGTTGTCAGGGCACACAGAGGCCTGGAGTCCTGTTTCTGACCTTTGGCATGTCACTGACCCCTCTGGCCTCTGGACCTTCATCAGTGTCCACCCTGTGTCAGGGCTGGACACAACTATGCACATCCCTTCAAGCCTAGGTGTGAGGTGGGCCTCTCATCCTAGGCCAGGCAGAGGCTCAGTGCTCATGGCAGCATAGCCCAGCTCCCAGCTCTGCCCCCAAACCCAGCACATCTACCAAAGCCCCACTGAGGTCTCCACAGGAAGGGCCACTTCCATCCTCCACTTGGAGAGTGATCGGGTCAGAGGCACCAAGTGGTCTGTGGGCTCTTGGAGTCGCTGCCTGACCGGGGTCCTGCCTGTTCCTGACTACCGGTGCCCATGTCCAGCTCTGGCCCAAGGAACAAGGCTGGTGCACTCGGAGTGGTGCTGTGGGTACTGGAGGGAATGTGGCCTGTGGGGTGAGTGGCACAGGGCAGAGCAGAGAGGCTTGTAGTTGCTTATCTGTGCTACCCCCTGGGGCCAAGCTTCAGCCTAGAGAGGCCAGTGGCATCTGATGCCTGAAATGTGCCTACCTGGAGTCTGGCTCAAAGGAACAGACAACTCAGCAGTGAGACGTGGACAGGGTCCCCGTGGTACATGTGGAGATACCCTTTTATTTTTTTATTTTTTATTTTTTTGAGTTGGAGTCTCACTCGGTCACCCAGACTGGAATGTAGTGGCCGCTCCCGGCCACCGCAGCCTCGACCTGCTGGGCTCCGGCGATCCTTCCGCCTCAGCCTTCCAAGTAGCCGGAATTACAGGCACATGCTACCATGCCCTGCTGATTTTTTGATTTATCGTAGAGATGAGGTCTCATCACCTTGCCCAGGTGGGTCTCGAACCCGCAGGCTCAGGCAATCCACTCACCTCAGCCTCCCAAAGGCGCGGGATGCCAGGCTGAGCCACCGAGCCCGGCTGGAGATACCCTTTGCCTTGTCCTGCCGGACCCAGCGGGGAGGCCTGCTTGGCGGCAGCCCCCCACTGCCCTCCCTTCCTCCCATCCTTCCCGCAAGGCGTCTCCCCTCCCCTCAGCAGCCTACACTCCCCACCCAGGCAGAGGCTCCTGTGCTCTCGTCCCTCACCCAGGTCTGTCTGGAGAGCGTGCTGGCAGCAGGAGGAGGGACCACCATGCATTTGCCGTCACCTGTCCAAGGAGATGCGCCCACTCAGACCCTTCTCCCTGCATGGGGCTGTGCCACGCCACCACCACCCTTCTTGGCGGGTGCCTATGATGTCCACTGTCCCGGCGAGGAAGCAGGGTCCGAGCGGGTCTGGCCAAGGCCACCAGCCAGAAGGACAGAGCCCAGCCACCTCGCCTCTCTCATCTAAGCACCCCTCTTCTCTAACTCCCACTGGGACAGGAGCCAGGGGATGAGGTCACAGCTTCCAGGGTCTGGCTGACAGCAGGCCACCCCCCTCAGCAGGAAGCGAGGCGGCTGCTGCTCCTTAATTCCCACCATGCACCAGGCTTGCGCAGCCCCTCCCCTGCCTCGTCTGGCTCTGCACTCAAAGCACCCTGGTAGCAAAGGGTAAGGAAACTGAGGCTCAGGGTCTCAGGTTCAAGTGACATGAGGACCGCAGGCCCTCCCACACCTGGAGCTGACCCGGGGTCGGGGGGAGGTGACCATCCACGTCCCAGAAATCCCCAACTTGATCACTGTCACCTGAAATGGTTCTGGCCAGCCCTACATGCCCCCCCAGGCCGGGCCAGCCACGGAGGGCTATGTGAGGAAGCAGCTGGGCCAGTCCTTACCCAGCCCTCCCCAGAGCCAGGCCCCGGTTGGCCAACAGCAACACTTATTCACGAAATGGTCTCCATTTGCTCTTGAAAAGGTCCCCTTGTCATTCACCTTTCCCTTTCTGACGTCCAACCCTCCTTCACCCCAGTCCCACACTCCTTCACAGGCCCAGGTGCTGAACAGGACCCCAGGGTCTCAGGACGTGGCTCTCGCCAGGCCACAGCCGCCGGGTGCCTCTGACATCTCCCTGTCTGTCGGGGCCACTCCAGCACGTTCCTAATTCCCTGACACGCAGCTCCACAGAGGCCAAGAGGTGGAAGCCGGCAACCGGAACTCCCTCTCATGGGCTCAGACAACCTGCTCACCTCGGCCTCCCAAAGTGCTGGGATTATAGGCTTGAGCCACCATGCCCAGCCCAGAGCATCCTTCATGCCCTTGTTGGCTGTGTGTCTACCTGCTTTGGTGAAGTGTTCATATCTTTTGGTCCCCCTTTTTCTTTAATAGTCTTGTAATTGCTTCAGAAAGGGCATCCTACCATCTGGAGAGACCGGCAAATGCGTGTTCTGAACATGCCTCTGAACATAGGCCAGGGAGGGGCCCATCTGTTCAGCAGTGGCTCTCAGCTCTCAGATGTTAATGTCTGCATGTCACACCCTCTCCTGACCCCTGTACTCATTTCAGATGCTGCACTACAGTGAGAGCCATGGGCCAGCCAAGGGGAGACTCTGACTAGGGTTGCAGCAGGAGGCCCTGCCCTGCCCTTCTAGTGGGCAACCCACATGGGGATCCAGAGAGAGAAATGACATGAACACCCAGAGGGTCCCTGAGAGGGTGAAATAATAGTGCAATCATGTGTTGCTTAACAACTGGGACATGTTCTGAGAAATACATTATTACGTGATTTCATCCCTATGCAAACTTCAAGTGTACTAACAGCAGCCTGGATGGTATAGCCTGCTACATACCTAGGCTATATGGTATAACTTATTGTTCCTGGGCTACACACCGGTATAGCATATTACTGTACTGAATAGTGTGGGCAGTTGTAACACAATGGTACTTATGTGTGTATCTCTCTAACATAAAAAGGTACAATATTGTCATCTGATGGGACCACTAACCACTGTCATCTATGCAATCTGTCATTGATTGAAACACAGTAATATAAACTTTCCTGTAAGATAAACTAGGAAATATGCAAGGTCTGACGATTAAGTTCATGAACTCATCCTAGAAAAAATGCTACATACCTCACTGCTGAATATCACTGCAGTCACATGAGAAGTACTCCCCGGCCGGGCTCGGTGGCTCAGCCTGTAATCCCAGCACTTTGGGAGGCTGAGGCAAGTGGATTGCCTGAGCCCACGGGTTCGAGACCAGCCTGGACAATTTGGCGAGACCTCGTCTCTGCAATAAGTAAAAAATTAGCCGGGCATGGTAGTGCATGCCTATAGTGCCGGCTACTTGAAAGGCTGAGGCAGCAGGTTGATGCTGAGGTGGCCATGAGTGTGGCACTGTACTCCAGCCTGGGCAACAGAGTGAGACTCCAACTCAAAAAAAAAAGAAGAAGAGAAGAAGAACACTTACTCACCTTGGGAAGCTATGCATTGACGCTGGTGGCTAGTCTACCCGTCAAAGCAATTCTGGAACTCTTTTTCTGGTCACCGTTGAAGCACTCCCCTTGGGAAGCTACACACCGATGCCAGCACCTAGTCTACCCGTCAAAGCAATTTTAGAACTCTTTCTGGAATGGCCGTCAGAGCTGTCATCGTTATTTGTTGGGGCCTGACAATTAAGTTCGTGAACTTGCCACAGTGCGCATACATTGGCAGCACTGTACAAAAACTGTATCGGAACACCCTCCCTACTCACCTGATCTGGCCCCCAATGACTTTTTCCTTTACCTGTAGATAAAGGAAATATTAAAAGAAAGGCATTGGATGACATTCAGGACATCAAGGGTAATACGATGACAACAATGAGGTAAGTAGCACTTCTTCTAGGATGAGTTGCAAACTTAATTGTCACCCCTCATATGTAAAGCCCTCAGTCAGTGCCAAGCAAGCAGAAGATGTTTCAAGTGTCAGGTATTATCATGACAATCTTCTCATTTGAAGTTGCTAAAAATGTTGGTCAGTCTGGAAACTGATGTCCAGGGATCTTTGAGCACTTTCTTGCTCTCTGTCCAAAACCCAGTTTCAACCATCCCTGCCCACACCTAGAATCAGTCAGTCTCCCAAGATCCCCGGCTCCTGAGGGCAGGGTCTGGCTCTCGGTGTGCTTCTGGCTTCGAGATGACCTGCTCCACCTTACAGCAGAAAGATCTGAGTCCTAGAAAGGGGTCGAAGGTTCCCCTGTCCTACAGGTAGCCAGGACACAGAGGGGCTGACCTCCAAGACTCCTGACTCGGCTCAGGTGCTGTGGGGTGGGGAGGTTTTCTACCTGGTTTCTACTAGGTTCTCCCAAGGGGGGCCCACCCAGGCCCTTTTAATATACTCAGTCTAACCCCTGTGGTCGGGGCCTTAAACCCAGACGATGAGTAATTTCAAGAGTCCTGGAAAAGGCCAGCCACAGAAATAGAGCTGCCCACCCACTGACCAGTGCCTAAAATTCCACCATTCATTCCTAAACATGGAGACTTAGAGCCCGAATTACATGAAACCTCCCTGCAGATTTCACTCAAGTGTTTGGATATTCCTAAGAGCAGATGCCACCAGTATAACAGACATGATCCTGGGGCCTCTGGGTAATGAGGTTGGAGGACAGGGCCGCCCTGAATTGAGGAAGAGCCTGGAGACCTACATAGACTTTGAGGACTTCGCAAACATGTCACCATTTGGCAATTCCAATCTCCTGCCCATCTACTGC
This sequence comes from Carlito syrichta, assembly GCF_000164805.1. NCBI lineage: Eukaryota > Metazoa > Chordata > Mammalia > Primates > Tarsiidae > Carlito > Carlito syrichta. The sequence continues at coordinate 386,233 of NW_007255240.1, read as the reverse complement.
TCTAGGGGAAAAAATACATCACCCCCTGCAAACTCAAGACCCCAGGGAGCTCCTGGGGTTGACTGCAGGACTCCAGGGGACACAGGTCCTTTGGGGCACAGAAGACCTTTATGACTGCAGAATCCTGTGCCTCCAGGGCCTTACAAGGTACAAATGGAAATGTTACTCTCTGACAGAGTTGAGAGGTATAGGGTGGAAACTCGAAGTCAGCCAAGAGTGGGTAGGTAGAGTGTGTGGGGTGTGTGTGTGTGTGTGTGTGTGTGTGTGTGTGTGTTGCGTTGGGGGCCTGACTTGGGCTAGCACCTGGCCCCAAAAGACCCCAAAGTGGTCTTTCAGACTGGTTCACCCACCCCTCCAGTCTGTGCTCCCCATCTGCCCGCTGTGGAACCCAAATGCCTTTCAGACCAAGAAGTGTCTGCCTCCTAACAGAGTGACACCCTTTCAGCATTAAAGGCTGTTGTTAACTCACAGGGGGCTGTTTCTCTTTGTGGCAGGGCAACACTCTGACATTTTCACAAAGTGCCTTTTTGGGGGGCGTTGGAGGATTTTTTTGTACTTTCTGCTGCCCCACCTTAGGCCATTCAGGTAGGGGTGGGACCACACAGCGAAGAGCAGAGGGTGTGCTGGACCCTTCTGGCTTCCACCAGGAGTTTCGGAGACTGGAAAGAGAAACTATGCTGAGCTCATGATGGCAAGAGCCAGGCTTCTCCAGAGATAAACATTTTTGGTTTTATGTTTTGGGTTTGGGGTCCAGAGGACTCAGAGGCCAAAGATTAGACCATAAACAGCAGGGTAGGAGAAGGAGTTTGGCCCGGCAGGGGGAGGGTAGGGAAGGAAGCAGGAGAGGCAGACGCCGTCTAAGGAGCTGGGCCTTGCCCCCAGCCCCAGCCAGGACCATGTGCTGCAGGAGACAGCCTGGGAGAAGGCAGAGAGAGCTGGGCCTGGTGAGCCTGCCTCACCAGGACTTCTCCCCAGGGTGGGGAACCAGCGATGCTTAAATTGAGGCTGAGGCTGCCCCAGCCTCCCCTCCATCACCCGGGCTGTCTCGTGGTCTCTTCGCCAAGCATCAGGATGGAAGAAAGAGAAAGAAAGGCAGAGGCCCTGCCCAGAGGGGTCTTCCAGATATCTCCCAGTCACTGCCTCACTTCTGTTTTCCTCCTTTTAGCCACACCCAGCCGCAAGGAAGGTAATAACGACCTGTGGTCTTTATTCCGAGAGGCTGATGCCCAGCTCAGTCAGGAGGTCTGGGCAACAGTGAAGGGGTAAGGGGCTGGTGACCAGCAGCCTCTCCCCATCGTGTGCAGTCACCAGATGGAGGCCATGCAGGACACCTGAGCCTCCACATGGTGGTGCCTTCTCTCTCCCTGCTGTAGGACCCTTGAAGCTCTATTTTGGGTTCCCAGGTTTAGAAGGCAAGGAACTCTGTCTTGGAGGAGGCTATTTTACAAATAAGAACTAGCCCAGCCCACCAGAGCTATGCTGCCCGAATGGTAGCCACTACCAGCTGCCACTACTGAAATCCGTGGGCTCAGGTAATCCACTCACCTCCCAAAGTGCTGGGATTACAGGCTGAGCCACCGAGCACAACCAGAAAACTTTCAATCATGGCAGAAGGCAATAGGGTGTAGGTGTGTCTCATGGCAAGAGAGGGAAGAAGAGAGGGGAGGAGATGCCAGGCTCTTTTAAACAACCAGCTCTCACATAAAGTAATAGAGCGAGAACTCCTCATCACCACTGAGAAAGCACCAAGCTGCTGGTGAGTGATCCGTCCCTCCCCACCATGACCCAAACACCTCCCACTAGGCCCTACCCCCAACAATGGAGATCAAATTTCAACATGAGATTTGAAGGGGACAAATACCCAAACTGTATCATCCATCCACCCACCTATCCACCCAGCTATCTACCCACACACTCGCCTATCCACCCATTTATCCACCCACATACCCATCCACCCACCTGCCTATCCATCCACTTATTTACCAAACATCCATCCCCTCCCACACCCATTCATCGTTTTACTCACCCATAGACCCACGCATTTACCCAACCACCAACCTATCTACCCATCCACCCACCACCTATCAACTCACACACCTATCCATCCATCCACCCAACCATCCACCCACCTACCCAACCACCCAGTCATTCTTCCTTCGTTTACCTGTCCATTTCTTCCACATCTCTCCCTTGCAAGCATTATGACTACAAAAATGAATGAGCCACATTCTTCACTCAATATAAAAATAATTAGCGGAATAGTAATAACAATAGCAACAAGAATAACCACTACGGTGGTATGCTAAGTGTTCTGCTAGATGTGAAGCTAACGCCCCTTGGAGACACAGTAAATAATAAAATGCTGTCAGGAGCTGAGGACCCCTCCCAGGCTCCTCACCCTCTAAGAGCCTGTACTTCCCCAGGTGGGCTGAGACTATCAATCTGAATGCTGGGTCTGGCCCAGACCTCCTAAGAGAGGCTTGTGGGAGGCCAAACGTCACCCCCCACACCTGCTCGGGCCAAACCACTCAGCCAATGTGAGACCCAAGCCAGGCCCCCACCTGCCTACTCCATGGCCCCACATTCCCAGGCTGCTAATCTCCACCCCCGAACAGAAACGAGCCTGGAACCTCCAAACTGTGACCTCACCTACAGGGGAGCCTGGCAAAGGCCTCCTTTACAATGCCAGCTTCTCTCTAGCGGAGTGAGAAGGGTGCTGACAGGGGCAGGGGGCTTGGCTACAGGCCCCGTTCTTTCACTCTTGAGCTGCAGGTGGCCTCGTCTGTAATCACAGACCTATCCACACAATGTGCAGAACTGGGTGAGAAGTGAAGATGATGGAAGTAAAGACCCGCCTGGGGGCTGGTATACAGCTGGTGACTAAGAAATGACACTCGGCCAGGCTCGGTGGCTCAGCCTGTAATCCCGCGCCTTTGGGAGGCTGAGGTGAGTGGATGGCCTGAGCCCGCGGTTCGAGACCCGCCTGGGCAGCGAAGCCTCATCTCTACAATAAATCAAAAAATCAGCCAGGCGTGGTAGCGCGCGCCTGTAATTCCGGCTGCTCAGAAGGCTGAGGCGAAAGGATCGCCAGAGCCCAGCAGGTCGAGGCTGCGGTGGCCAGGAGTGGCCACTGCACTCCAGTCTGGGTGACAGAGTGAGACTCCAACTCAAAAAAAAAAAAAAAAAAAAAAGAAATGACACTCGGCGTTACAATTTGTGAAAGGTTCCCTTTCCACTCCCACAGGCTCTGATGCTATAAGCTCGAGATGTGAGGTGCACAGGAGCATTCCCACAACTTAACAGGCCTGAACAAAACCAGCTCATACATGGGCTCCGGCTTGTACTCAGAGGAAACACGCAACACATCGTAAATCAAACCACCTTTGACCTGCCTAGGAGATCTGCTCCCCACATACTTCATCCCCGTCTTTGGGGAATTTTCATGATATATGTCAACGTGCCAGATGGCCAGGAGGCCTGGGGCCTCTGGGGAGCTGTCTTTTGCAATTGTGTGAACGCCACAGAGCATCAGTTCATGGTGGGTGGCAGGCAGGGCCCAGGCACACCTGGCTGACTGCATTTCACTGCTGGTTATTCACAGGTTTAGGGCTAGATCAATTTGTTGTAAATGCAGCATGAGAGCTGAAAGTGCTGTGGAGTTTGCAGAGTCATTTCTCCCCCACAAAGACATATCCTGCAGGCAATATTCACTCAAGTGTTCAGGACAGAGGAGTCAATAAAGATTTGTGGAGTAGCCAGGCTCGGTGGCCCAGTCTATAATCGCGCGCCTTTGGGAGGCTGAGGTGAGTGGATTGCCTGAGCCCGCGGGTTCGA
>NW_007255240.1:373627-382268 GCF_000164805.1 Carlito syrichta | reverse complement strand
GGCCGCTCCTGGCCACCGCAGCCTCGACCTGCTGGGCTCCGGCGATCCTTCCGCCTCAGCCTTCCGAGTAGCCAGAATTACAGGTGGGCTACCACGCCCGGCTAAGTTTTTTATTTTATGGTAGAGATGAGGTCTCACCTGCCCAGGCAGGTCTAGAACCCGCAGGCTCAGGCAATCCACTCACCTCAGCCTCCAAAGGCGTGGGATTACAGGCTGAGCCACTGAACCCGGCTTGCTTTTCTTTTCTTTTGTTGAGAGATAGGATCTTGCTTTGTTGCCCAGGCTGGAGTGCAGTGGTGCAATCATAGCTCCCTGTAACCTCAAACTCCTGGGCTCAAGTGATCCTCCTGCCTCAACCTCATAAGTAACTGGGACTACAGGCTCACACCACCATAGCTAAATTTTTTTTTTTTTGTAGAGACGGGGTCTTGCTGTGTTTCCCTGACTGGTCATAAACTCCTGGGCTCAGTCCATCATCCCACCTCTGCTGGGATTACAGGTGTGAGTCGCTGCTCTCAGCTTCAAACATTTCTTTATAAAGTGTTCACTCTTCCTACTACTAGTCAGTGAACAAGACAGGAATGGTTCTTGCCCTCATGGGCCTGGTATTCAAGTTGCAGAACAAATAGGGAAACAAATAAAGTGTTTACAAATCAAGTAAGCTTCCAAGTGCTATGAGGAAAATGAACAAAGGACTGAGATGATCCCCACCCTGAGTGACCAGAGGCTTCATTGACAGCATATTTGAACAGAGACGGGGAGGATGGAGAATTAACCAGTCATGGGAAGAGTGCCAGGAAAAATGTTCCACAGAGGGAGTGGTGCATGCAAATGGCCTGAGGCAGGAGAGGTGTCACCATGCTCGGCCCCCTGAAAGACTAAGGCAAGTGGAGCCAAATGAACAGGCTGGGAGCAGACGGTGTGGGTCATGTCAGCCATGGCAGAGAGTATGGATTTTGTTTTTAGTTACACAGAAAGCCATTGGCAGATTTGAAGCAGAGGAGGCATGTGCTCCAATTTATGCTTGAGGAATACTGCACTTCTGTTGCTCTTTGGTTAATGCACTAGAAGGGACAAAAGTGGGAGCAGAGATACCTGTTAAGGGGGTTTGGAGCAGTCCAGGTGATAATTGATGGTGACTTGAGTGAAAGTGGTAGTGACCGACCTAGGGAGAAGTCGGGAGAACTGAGATACACATAGAAGACAGAGCCCATGTAACTCGCTGTTTGACTGGGCATGGGGTGGGAAGGAAAGACGGGGAATATAGGTAACTCACCTACTGCTGGCTTGAACACAGTGGTAGCAGTTGTGGAAATGGGTACACTGATGGAGGGTGGGTAGATAGATTAGAAAGGGAAATCAGGGGTTCTACATTGGACATATGAGGTTCAAGATGGCTTTGGGACAACCAAATACAGACGTCAAGTGATCTGAGTACTAGGAATGCAGAGAAGAGAGCTGACCTGGAGCTGGGAATGAGGAAATCACCTTGCTGGAGCAGGAGCCCTCAGATTTGGAAGAGGGAGGAAGAGGAGGAGGAGGAAGAAGAGGCAGAATGGCCAGAGGAGTCGGAGGGAGAAAGGCAAATGGGGGTGGAGTGCAGAGTGAAGGAGAGGTGAGGAAGTAGAAATGGCATGGGAGGTGAGCCTGCCGTATGTTCTGGTTGTCCCATGTCTTTAAAACGCTCTACTCTGTTTGGGGCATTTCCCATCTCGAGAGTCCGGTGTCACTGAGGTTCCAACAGAAAAAAACTTCTCCGGGCCGCCTTTGCAGACAGGGCACAAGCATGTGACCTGGCTCCACCAATCAGATTCTACCTCATGAGACAATCTGAAAGGAGGCTCCAGAGGGCAACAGTGGTCACAAGTTGACCTTCAAGCACCAAACACAGAGACTGGTGCTGGCAGCAGCGTCAGTTTCAGCAAAGTCAAGCTCCAGGCAAAGACACACTGTAGTACCTGGTATTCCTTGGGATGACAGCTATCTCCTTTCTAGACAGTTCAGCGGGGTTGTATTTTGGGGAGTTTGTCCTTGGAGTCCTTATTTTGAGTCCACTACTCAAGTCTTCTCCCAAATTCCTTTTAATAAATTCCTGTTTTGTTTAATCATCTTGATTCATCATCTATTGCACCAACTAAGAACCATGCCTGATTTAGAAGGGCAGTGGAACTGATTGGAAGGAAGAGCTTGAGTACCCTGGCACCTCTGGGATGCGGGGCCAGCCCCGGACTTCCTGTTGTGTGAGACCAATAAATCCCTCCCATGAATTGCGGTTTTGGTTGTCTTTAGCCAAATGCACTGTCAACAGAACCCAAATCTAGTAGCTGGTAGCAGAGTGCGATGGGAGAGGGCACTGCAGGGGGCATATGCTGAGTACCTCATCATTGCAGGACAGAATGTTGGTCACCCTGCTATGCAGTGGCAAGGCGTTTGGCCAGTCACCTGCTGCATGATGGGACATATACCAAATGTCCACCAGGCATGCAGAATTCTTGAAAAGCCAGGAAAAATCCAGAATGGGGCTCTTACTGCCACTTTTGGCAACGTCCTACAGGAAAGGAACAGAATTAGACTGGACACAGACAGACATCAAGCAGTGGTAAAAGGGAATGTGACAGTGCTAAGAGAGGCATCCCCAGCCAGTGGCTCACAGTCTGAATTGATTGAGAGTCCCATAATTTGAAGCCCATAAGATTAAACACACACACACGCGCGCGCACACACACACACAGCTTCTTTACTCCAAACTGAAGCAAATTCTTGCCTGCAGATGAGAGCCATAACAGGAGATACAGTTGGAGGTCTAGGTATTTCTCTAGAACTTTCTCTTAAGAATTCTATCTAATGGAGAGGCCCCCAGAAAAGAGCAGGTAAGGGGCTGCCTCTCCCTGAGGCCATTGTTTTAAATTTCCCCAACATAGTAACCATTAAACTCAGAGTCAGGCCACAGGCAAAGCACAAGCCCAGTGGATAAAAAATTAGAACCGTCATGTGTAGGACTTAGGCTGAAGGAGGACTTTAGTTATGGTTGCTCTCAAAGAGAATTGATAAAAAATATATATATATTTGGAGCCAATCAAGTTTTTAAAAATTTTTTAATGTATTATTATTATTATTATTATTTAGAGTTAGGGTTGACTTTGTTGCCCAAGCCGGTCTTGAACTCATGAGTTCAAGCAATCTTCTTGCCTCAGCCTCCCAGAGTGCTGAGATTACAGGCATGAGTCACCATGCCCAGCCTGTCACCAAGTTTTTGAGTAAATATATTACCTAAAATGATGCAAGGTTGGCAAGTAACAGCTAATACTTGAGGCAATCCCCCAGGACGCCAGATACACACCAACAGGAAGCTGTGTGGTTCCAGAGATGGTATGCCCCCTAAAGTACACCTCATAGGAAAACAGTGAACAGGAAGGACCCTCCAAAGGGCTGAGCTGAGTCTGCAGAGGGCAATGGCTATGGCAGATCCTCCTGAGAGCAGAGCAGGGCACCAGATGCCACCCAAGCAGCAGGATGTCCTTGCTCAGCAGGATGTCAGCTGCCTGCACCCGTGACTGCTGTGTGTGTCCCACTCCCGCCTTCTGAATGGACATGCACTGCAGCTTTCCTATTTTTAGCCGGACACTCATCCTGAGCATGTTGGAGTAGACAACTTGCCTTTTAATTTCAAGGTTGGAGAACCAGAGGAAACCCCCTTGGGCCTTCTGGAGAGACTGCCCCTGGAAGTACCAGGATGGGATTTTGGCTGTCTTGGGAGGAGACACTGATGCTTCCTGTGTCTGAGAGGAAGGACTGCATGGGGGGCGAGGGGCTGGCTGTGTGGCAGGTACTGCTAGCTGCCTGCCGGTCCAGGCCCCACCCCCCTTTCTTCCTTACTAGCTGAGCCTGCTTTGGGAGGGCGTACACATGTTCCCCCTCTAAAATCCTTGTCTTCTCCCAGGTGGCCAGTGATCCAGGTGTGGCCAATGAAATGTCGGCAAAAGGTTCTGGGGAGAAGAATCTTTTCTAAGAAAAAAAATCAAAGCTTTCCCGGAAGAAAGCCCATCGTTGTCCCTCTGCCTCTTCCTTCTGCCCGTGAAGGAGATATGCTGCTGGCAGTGGAGTCACCATCTTGTGACTATGTGGCATGAAGAGATGTCATTGGTCAGTGTAGGGGAGTAGAAGGACACGGGAGGTTAGAAAAGAGAGGGGAGGTGTGAATGGTGTGGCACAGGAAAGCAAGCTTACCCGGAAAGCCAGACATGGCCCCACTGCCAAGGAACCAAGGCAGGAGGTGCTGAGAGAGGCATGCACAGCCCTCTGGGAACATAGAAGGAAGGAGGACAAGAGGGGAAGGAAATTCACGTATCCGAAGATGGCACCCCAGTGAAATACGAGGAGGGACCCCAAAAACTTGGATTTACTTATAAAAAATTGTGTGTTCATTCTTACATGTTTAAACTTCAGTCATCTGTAAAGTACTCTCTATTTGATGCAATATATCTATCGAGACACTTTTTCTGCTCAAAACAGTTTTGAACTCATCAATTTGGATGCCTTGTAGTGCTTCTGCTGTTTTTTGTTTTTGTTTTTGTTTTCACGTCTTCCATAACAGCAAAACGATTCCCTTTGAAGACATTTTTCATTCAGGGAAACAAAAAAATATCGCTCAGGGCGAGATCAGGTGAATAGGGAGGGTAAGGCCCGAGGGTCATGTCATGTTTGGTAAAAAACTACTGAACACTCAGTGTGGTGTAGGTGTAGGGGAGTGCGCCTGTAAATCACCCATCATGAAATGGGCAAATGTATTGAAAGAATCTCCAAAAAAACTTCACTGAAGTCAAACACATCCTCTCACAACAATGCTAGCTGGTATACTGATGTGCTGGTTTCCTAGAACACTTATCTAGCGGGGAAAGCCTATACTACCAGGGTCCCACCTTTCAAAAGATAATTTTGGGGGTTTGGGGGTACGCCCTTGTAGATATCCTTGAAGGCACTTTCAACACCACCCATGATCTGAAACAGGAAAAGCACTGCCAATCATTGACAGTCGCAGTACAAGGAGCCATACACTCACAAGTCTCCCAGCCTAGTTAAGTGGAGTCAAAAAATAACACTGATGTCTACATCAGCATTACATTTTTATGATGTTAATAAATATTTCACTACTGCTTTGGCTAGGCAGGCTGGCTTTCCCGTAGGACACGGAAGCTATGAAGATGATGATGTTTCTGAATAGCTCTTTTTGAGATTCAGAGATTAATCCAGAGGGGAAACTGATTACTGAATCAAGACATGTGCCCTAGGCCTGCAGACTGGTTGTCCTCAGGGCCATCAGACATCATCTGAGAGGCCACACACGGAGCACTGACCTCATGCAGCCAAGTCTTGCGTTGGGCGTCCTCTTGGGTCTTCCCAGAATCTTGTGGAGCAGGATGCATAGGGTCATCACTCTTTCACAAATGCTGTCCCTGCACCTAGGACAGCTATGGGACTTTCTGAGGGCATCTGGCCTGGGGCTGGAAATCCACATTTCCTGTGCATCCACCATGGCTGGGAGACCACAGCGTTGCATGCATTTGTGAATGTGATTAAGCTCACTTCATTCTCACAGTTTCCCACCCCACCCAGGGTTTATACTCCCATTTTACAGATGAAGTAACTGAGGCTGATAGAGTAATCAAGCGAAGTCGCCTGGCTGGTAGGCGGCAGTGCAAGGATGTCGTCCCAGGTCTGCTGGCTTTGGAGCCCCGGCTCCGGTTGCTGGTGCCTGTTTCTCAGTGGGTATGTGTGCATTAGTCACCTTACAACATGGAAGGCTGTGTGGTGTGGTGATTAAACTCGTGGGGCCAAGCCGGGCTCAGTGGCTCAGTCTGTAATCCCGCGCCTTTGGGAGGCTGAGGTGAGTGGATTGCCTGTGCCCACGGGTTTGAGACGCGCCTGGGCAGCGAGACTTCATCTCTACAAGAAATCAAAAAATCAGTCGGGCATGGTAGTGCATGCCTGTAATTCCGGCTACTTGGAAGGCTGAGGTGGAAGGATCCCAGAGCCCAGCAGGCAAGGCTGCAGTGGCCGGGAGCAGCCACTACACTCCAGTCTGGGTGACCAAGTGAGACTCCAACTCAAAAAAAAAAAAACTCATGGACCCTGGAGCCAGACTGCCTCCCTTTGATTCCTAGTTCTACTATTCACTGGGTGTGTCACTTGGGGCGAGTTTTTTTCTTTTGGTTTTGGTTTTTTCTTTTTCTGAGTTGGAGTCTCACTCTGTCGCCCAGGCTGGAGTGCAGTGGCATGCTCACAGCCACTGCAGCCTAGATCTGCTGGGCTCAGGCGATTCTTCTGCCCCAGCCTTCCAAGTAGCTGGAACTACAGGCGCACACTACCACGTCTGGCTTATTTTTAAAATTTATTTTAGAGACGAGGTCTCAACAAGTTGCCCAGGCTGGTCTCGAACCCCTGAGCTCAGGCAATTCTCTCGCCTCGGCCTGCCAAAGTGCTGAGATTACGGGGCAAGTTTTTTTTAGCTCCTCTGTACCCCTGTTTTCTCATCTATAAAACAGGGGTGAGCCGGGCTTGGTGGCTCAGCCTGTAATCCCACGCCTTTGGGAGGCTGAGGTGAGTGGATTGCCTGAGCCCGCGGGTTCGAGACCCGCCTGGGCAACTTGGCAAGACCTCATCTCTACAATAAATCAAAAATGAGCTGGGCGTGGTTGCGCGCGCTTGTAGTTCCAGCTACTTGGAAGGCTGAGGCGGAAGGATCGCCGGAGCCCAGCGGGTCGAGGCTATAGTGGCTGGGAGCGGCCACTGCACTCCAGTCTGGGTGACAGAGTGAGACTCCAACTCAAAAAAAACCCAAAAAAACAAAACAAAACAAAAAAACAGGGATGATGAGAGTAGCATCTGTTACATGGTTGAGATGTGAAAAGTCCTATGTAAGCTATTGTCATTTTATCATTTTTGCTGTTGTTGTGTCATCGTTGTTGGTGTTGGAGAGGGTGGAGGAGCCTATGAGCCTGCATGGCTAAGAGGAGCAGTTTTGGGGATAGGGTCCTGTATTCTGCCAGCCCTAGCAGACCCCCAAGTGATGCCGGGCCCTGACACCCCAGACACCACCCTCCCGGGAAGTGGTTTTGGTTTTGTCTGACGTTTGTTCCGAGTAATCAGACACCGGCCCTTTTGGGTTCCTGTTCCCACACGGCCTTCCACCATGCTCCCCACGGGGAAGTGAAACTGCCACCCTCATGTTCTGGGCAGGCCCATGCTGAGGCCTGGGCCTCTGCTGACGTGGCCAGAAGAGGGGGGTGGAGTTCCAGCCAAGCACTGAAAGAAAGGTCAGCCGCCCCTGCAGAAGGACGCGTGAGGGTCTGGCCAGCAGTGTGGAGACACTTGTCCCCTCATTCCTGAGCTGTGGGTCTCTGTTTGTCCCTGGAAAGGCCCAGACTCCAGTGGAAAGGTTCTGGGCTGGCAGGGATGGGAGACACCCCTTTTCACTATTTTCTGTCTTTCTGGCTTTGGTACCGACTGGACATTTCTGTTGTTTCCCCAAGGGTCCTATTCTGTCTACACTTCTGACCCCCAGGGCCTGGCCACCTGGCTGGACTGCTGGCCTAGGCTGAGACACCCACCTCCTCAGGGTACCCTCTGGGCCCGGCCAAGCCAGCTGTGCCTGCAACCCCTGAGAGGCCAAAGCAAGGGCCCTGGGTAAGAAGGGCTTCCTGACCCTGGTTAGCCACCACCAGCAGCTTCACTCCCCCACCTAAGAAGCAAGCACTGAGGTGACAGAGGCGGGATCTGATAAACTTAGAGCCTCTGTAGCTCTCTGCCAGGTCCCCAGATCCCAGCCTGTGCAACTCACACTCAAATCTGCCAGAAACAGTCCCCAGATAACCTTATCAGTCAGATAACCAGAAAGCCTTCCTGTCTGCTCCAGCCTGGCCCCACAAAAATAGAGCTGCTGATTAGAACCTTCCAGAAACACTAAGGCTGGAGCCTTCCAAGGGCTGAAGAGTCATTCTGGTGATCTCTTCCTGTCCCTATTCTATCTTTACAAATCACAATAAATGGATTTGAGGTTTTGCAAATCAGCCCATGGAATTTTTGAAGGAAAATTTGCCACTATCTTTTAAAGGCACCATTAAAATATTCGTCCCCCTTTACCCAGAAATGCCATTTCTGAGAATGCAGTATAAAGAAATAATACAAAAGAAGGAAAAAAGTAAGTTAAAGCTACCCACTACCAGCTTTGTCCAGAACCCGACCCTGGAAATGACCCCATGTCCGATAACGGAAGAATGGCTATTAGTGCATGGCTATCCGCTTCATTGTGTCCTGAATTGCTGTCAGAAATGTAAATGACAAAGGTACAGAGATGGCATGTGCCCTAGCTGACGCGGAATGTGACCCCACAGAAGGTCCTGCATTGGGTGGTAGAGTTGCAGCCCACACTCCCTCCCTCGCCTGTGTCTTACTTTCTTTCTTTTCTCTCTCTCTCCTTCCTTTTTTTTGAGTTAGAGTCTCACTATCGCCCAGACTGGAGTGCAGTGTCACACTCCTGGCCATCGCAGCCTCGACCTGCTGGGCTCTGGCGATCCTTCTGCCTCAGTAGCTGGAACTACAGGCGCGCGCTAGCATGCCCGGTTAATTTTTTTTTTTTTTTTTT
>NW_007255240.1:343613-373452 GCF_000164805.1 Carlito syrichta | reverse complement strand
ACTCACCTCAGCCTCCCAAAGGCGCGGGATTACAGGCTGAGCCACCGAGCCCGGCTCTCTCTCTCCCTCCTTTAACGGAGGCCACTGGGACATCTGTCTATCCTGAAGAGGCAGGAAGAAAGCCCTCAGAGCGGCACCTCTTGGCTTGTGGAGAGAGGGGGAGATGCACGAAGCCTCTTCCCAACTTCCTCCTCTTTCCTAAACCCTTGCTTGTCCTCTCAGCCCCTGTGGACTCCAGAACAACAAAATAGTATCAGCAGCATCAGACCGTTGTCATTGTCATCAAACCCAGAGCCAAGCTTCCTTCCTGGTGGACCCACATTTTCCTAGAGGCCCCATCCTAGAGAGATCTACCCGTCACCGGAAAGCACTCAAAAGCAACCTCCCCACTTGCTGGGGTTCTCCTCCCTGTCAGGGTAGCAGAGGAGCTAATGTCCCACAGGACAAGCCACCTGCCGGGTAGACCCGTCCCGCTACGGAAAGGAGATGGGGTGCCATCCTCGAACCACTGTCTGCTTCAGCGCTCTGAGGGGAGACCCTTAAGTGTAAAACAAAAACACCAGCCTAAGAAAACGACTGATCCATCTGACCACATCACATTTATGCACTTCCGTTGCCAAAAGACATCGCGTAGAGAGTAAATATGTCACAAACTGACATTTGCAACAATCACAAGCAAAAAAGAATTCATAGCTGAAGTCTAGGAAGCACAACTCCAACCTAATTTGGAAAAGATAAACAAAGAAAACAAGCAAAAGACTCAAAGGGGCATTTACAAACGAGGAAACTCAAATGACAAAGCAATAAGATGTTTAACCTCAAACGCAAAAGAAAGTCAAGAAGAAAATGTGATACAATGTAAGACCCAGCACGTCCACCATTAGGTGTAAACCATAGGAAGACTCGTGTTCAAGTGCACTGGGGACAAGGGAGTATTTAGACAGCATTGTCCAAAACACAAAACCCTGGCAAGTGTCCAAATAACCCTCAAGAGTAGATTCAATTATTTTTAAAAATTGTACATTCATTCAATGAAATTCAGCATCAATTAAATTAAATCCAACACTCATTAAATGGATAAGCGTCAAAAACATAATTTTGAGCAAAAATGGGGAGTCACAGAATTAAAAAGAATACCTTCAATCTTATTTTATTTTATTTTTATTTATTTATTTTTTGAGTTGGAGTCTCACTCCGTCGCCCAGACTGGAGTGCAGTGTCACACTCCTGGCCATCGCAGCCTCGACCTGCTGGGCTCCGGCGATCCTTCCGCCTCAGCCTTCCGAGTAGCCGGAGCTACAGGCACGCGCTACCACACCCGGCTGATTTTTTGATTTATTGTAGAGATGAGGTCTCGCCAAGTTGCCCAGGCGGGTCTCAAACCCGCCCGCTCAGGCAATCCACTCACCTCAGCCTCCCAAAGCGCTGGGATTACAGACTGAGCCACCAAGCCCGGCTAATCTTATTTTATTTAAATAAAGTACAGAAATAAGCAAAACCATATAATACATTAATTTGAGACACATACATACATACATGGGTAGTAAAGCCATAAGTGTTCATTTTACAACTACTATTTAAACTGCTGTTTAAAGTGTGCCTAAAATGGTGTGTGTGCAGTATAAAACATTGCACCATTGTTTGCAATACAAAACACCAAATGACATGTGTCCATCACAATTCAATAATTGTGTGTCTGGCTCAATAAATTAAGGTTCATTAAGATTCATTTTGCAGAAATAAAGCAAAAACCTGAAAGAGGCTGTCTGTAGGAACAGTCTCCAGAATATATTGAAAAATGGGAGAAATAAAGCCAAGGTGTAGAACAGGCTTGTGTTCCTCTTCTATAGACAATGATGAGTCCAAGAAAATATATTCTGTGTGTTTGTCTTTGCTTGTTCCTGCTGACAAAAATCAGGGTGACCCTTAGTCCTGTCTCAGTTTGCGCCTGCTGTCCTGGCAGAGCTTAATCATATCTTTCACTCTCACCATCAAGGTCCCAGTGTAAAGGATAAACTATATGGGTCACTCTAATCAAAGCCCATTCCCTTCATCCTGAACACAGTCCACATTTCTACATTTTGTCTGCAGCTGGGTTTTGCCTTGAAAGCAAGATCTAGGGGATATGATGTGGGTGAAAGTTACGTCATGGCTCTCGATTCTGCCTTGGAAAACTCTGCCATGTGAGATCTTCTGGGATCTAATGAGAGAGGTGTCAAAGCCCAGGGAAACCTGGAAGTCCTAAGCTATAGCTGATAGAGTATCTGGTAGCCTGAATCCCCAAATGACTGTGTAGAGGCACATTTTCCCTCCCCACCTCCCTGCCTCTGCTGACCTGCACTGTCTAGGACTGTTTGGGTGAATAGAAATAAACTTTTTTTTTTTGGAGTTGGAGTCTCCCTCTGTCACCCAGACTTGAGTGCAGTGGCATGCTCCCGGCCACCGCAGCCTCAACCTACTGGGCTCCAGCGATCCTTCTGCCTCAGTCTTCCAGGTAGCTGGAACTACAGGCGTGCACTACCGTGCTCGACTAATTTTTTATTTATTGTAGAGACAAGGTCTCGCAAGTTGCCTGGGTGGGTCTTGAACCCTCAGGCTCAGGCAATCCACTTACCTCGGCCTCCCAAAGTGCTGGGATTATAGGCTGAGCTATCAAGTCCGTCCAGAAATAAACTTTGATTGCATTTGTGCCATTAGGCCTTTTGGGGTCTATTTGTTACAGCAGTCACTCTAACTAACAACTGATTTCTTATTAAAACACAAAATAAATGTGCAAATGTTTTTCATACACTAGTTTGTAGGACATATTTT
Source organism: Carlito syrichta (assembly GCF_000164805.1). NCBI lineage: Eukaryota > Metazoa > Chordata > Mammalia > Primates > Tarsiidae > Carlito > Carlito syrichta. The sequence continues at coordinate 370,641 of NW_007255240.1, read as the reverse complement.
ACAGGAATGGGCTGGGACCAGGCTGAAGACCACAGTAGGAGTGTGATACAGGCTCCTCGGGGGCTAGGGTGGGGGCCTTTCGAAGCACGAGGCTTAGGGTCCGGAATAAATTTTCCCTCTGCATCCAGGAGACCGCCAGGCAGGAACATTCTGTGGAGAAAGGAGAATTGTGGAAGAGAGGGGTGCCCAGGGCCCAGAAGGAGAAACTGAACCTTGCTGGCCAAGAGACAGCAGGGAGCTGTGGTCTCAGGGATACACATATGTGCACACTCACACCTTGTGCATGAATGTTGACCCGACACACCCACATGTGAATTTCACCCACACACAAACCCCTGTGCCCACACACATGCCCATGTACTGCCCACATGCCTATACACCCCCATAGATCTGTGTACCCACACACACTTGTACATCCACACACACACATACCCATGCATACACACACACCTGTGCACCTACACACCCCATATAACCACCCAAACCTGTGCTTTTACACCCCCCCGCCCCCCCACACACACCCTGCCAGAGGTGACCTGGGCCATCCCTAAAGTCAGCCTCCAGCCCTAGGTGAGAAGCACCAATTGAATCAGCCTGACTTGTCCAGGTTTGGGAGTTGTCCCCCTACAATTCGAGCTCATTACAAGACAGGAGATCATTATCTCTTTGGGGGTGGTGGAAATGGAGGAGGCGCCCAGCCCACCTCGTGGGCCTCCCTGGGACTATAGGACAGCGGTTCTCAACCTTTTAGACACCAGGGACTGGTTTCATGGAAGACAAGTTTTCCATTGCTGGAGCGGGGTGGGTGGGGTGTGTACAGTGTCCTCGGGCATTTGATTCGCATAAAGAGCCTGCAGCCTAGATCCCTTGCATGCGCTGTTCACGATAGGGTTCACACTACTTTGAGAATCCAATGCTGTCACTGGTCCCACAGGAGGCAGAGCTCTGCTTGCCCACCGCTTACCTCCTGCTATGCGGGCTGGTTCCTAACAGACCACGGACTGGTCGTGGCCCGGGATTTGGGGAGCCCTGCTGTAGGAGACTCCTTGGCAGCAGAACTGGAAGGGGGGTACTGCCAGGTCTTCCTCCAACCAGAGCGTCCCCTCACCCTGTGCCCCCCGCCCCACACCTAGAGGAGACTATGAGAATAAGGATGAGCTCTGGCAGTTAAGGCCCCACCAGCTCACTTTCTAGCTTCTTTCAGACTCTTAATAGGCCCTCCTCCCCCCACAAATGACTAAAGTAATAAGTACTTTTTGTATAGTACTGAGAAAACATATTAAGGTTCAAGGAAAAACTTTAAGGTGTCCACAATCCCATCCCCCAGAAGCAGCCAGGGTAAGGTCAAAGGCTCAGGGGCACGGCCTTGCAACACTGGGGTTTTCCGTTGTTGTTGGTTTTGTGGTAAAATATACAGAACACAAAACTTACCATCTTAACCATTTTAAGTGTACAGCTGAGTGACACTGAGTGCATCCACGCCACTGTGCAACCATCACCACCATCCATCTCCAGAACATTCTCATTTTCCCGAACTGAAACTCTGTGTCCACTAACACTGACTCTCTATTTCCCCCTCTTCCAGTCCCTGGCAATCACCGGGGGTAGCTTCCTGCCTATACATTTGACTACCGTAGGCGCCTCACATGAGTGGAATCACTCAGTATCTGTCCTTTTGCGACTGGCTTATCTCACTCAGCATCTTGTCCTCAAAGTTCGTCCGTGTTGTAGCGCACATCAGAATCTCCTTCCTTGTGAAGGCTGAATACTATCCCATCGTGTGTATAGATCACATTTTATGCTGAGCTTTCATCCGAGTGTTTTCTGTGGATGTTCCTTCCTCTGACGCTCACCGGTGCCCTGAGAACCATTTCCTCTCCCAGCTCACAATGAAGTCCCCAAGAAGGTACAAGACCAAGAAACAGAAAGATGCCGGCCTGTGTTCCCAAGACTGGCTGAGGTAAAGTCCCCAAGGCCAGGGAGAAGGGAGAGGCCAAGGCCAGCTGAAGGGAAGAGGTGGGAGTTGCAGTCTTCAGGGAGCAGCCTGGAGGTGGGCAGGGGACTCCAGGACCACCGGGGCCCTGGGCAGACTCTCCAGAGACTTGGGCCTTCAGACCACCCGACAGTCCTGGACACCTGGAGGGGGTTGGGGTGAAGGGAAAACACTGCCCCAATCAGGGGCACACAAGCCAGGGAACCACACAAGCAGGGAATCTCTCGGGAGTCTCCCTAAGAAAGGTCACTGGCCACATTAAACACTCGCACATTTTTATGGTTGAAAACTCTGGGCAATAGCAGGTGGGTTAATGGAAAAAGATGGTGAAAGTGGGGTTCATAAAATAAAGCTGCTCTGATAATTTAAAGTTTTTAACTGGAAACACACTTAGAGGTACACTTTGGTATAGGTTTGAGGCCTAGTACCTGAGAATGAGCCACTTGGTGGGATTGCACTTCTGTTTTTCCCTCTGTAAATTCTGTCCCTGATATGTATCTATGATTTCCACCTTGGTTTCCTTTAGAGCCAGAACTTAAAGACTCCTGTGACACGGCCAACCTGGGGGTCCCCTGGGTTTCCCAGACTTTCATGACTGGCCTGCCCACATCTGACTTGACATTGAATTTTGCAATCAATGACTCACTTTGATCAAGGTTTAAATATCATAGAAACAACACTTCTTTCTGACTGCCCTCATATCGCACAGGTCTACACTTAACTGAGTTCGATTACAGCACGATTACAAGTGCAACCGGCACGAGTTAGTCTAGGAACAGACCCACAGTCTCTTGGGGGCTGCTCAGCACAGGGGGAGCTGGTTGGGAGGGGCTGGGCACAGCCTGCGCATGGCTGCACGGGCCACACAACTGGGAACCCTCTCAGTTTCAACTTTCAAAAAAGTTAAATCTTATCATTGGTTTTTTGAAAAAGCAAACCCTATAAAAAGATACAATCTGAAAAACACATCCCCCCCACTCACTCCTCAGTTTTGCTCCCAAAAGCACCCAACCACAACTACCAGTTCCGCACGGACTGTGTGGAAAATGATAGATATCAGTAGACAAGGTCAACAACCACCTCTTTACAGCAACTGGTATTGTATTTTCCCTGAAGCCATTCCTTGCTCTGAGGAGAAGGTGTGGCTGGCTGGCGGCCTTTTATCTCCTGCTCTTCCATGGGTTTCCGGACATCCTACACACACCTCCGACTGGACATCTGATATTATAGTGCTGGGTCTCCCATGACACCATGAGCCCTGGGGCAGCAGCCGGGTCTTATCTATCTTTGTTCCCCAGTGCCAGACAGTTCCCCAGTGCTCAGGAGTGGTGGCACCAGAGGGAGACAGACATGTGGGTAACAGCGGGCTATACTAGCCCCAGGTCCCCAGAGGCATGAGGACTCCCCAGTGACCCAGTGCCTGACACAGAGAGGACTCAGGCCGAGCCCTCCAGGCCTCATGACCCACTACCCACCAGCAGAGGGAAGGAGAAAGGACCTGATATGGTCCAAGCTGGAAGAAGTGACATTGACTGAGCCCTGACTGCAAAGCTCTCACCCAACTAACACGTTCATTTTTCCCCACTATAAAGTATAACTCTTCCCATTTCACAGATGGGGCAACTGAGGCTCAGAGAAATGAACCACGGGCTCCAGGCTCCCCATATCTAACTCAGGTCTGCCTGGAAAGCATGTTCCTCTCCGACCCCCAAAATGCCAGTGGACATGGAATCAACAGAGGGGGAGCTGGCAACAGAGGCTCCGGCTCCACACCTCTCTCCCCAGGTGGAGGAATGAGGCCCCTGGAGTAAATGACTCAGTCACAGCCACCCGTGGACACCGCCTGGGAGGAGGCCTCCCGCCTCCACCCCATTCTGAGGCTCAGACTGTTCTTCCAACATTCAGCCTTACGGTCTGTGGTGGGATCTGCTGAGCCTCCGTCCTTTGACCTTTGCCTGGAAAATGGGGACAATAACGGTTTCTAACTTACATATAGTTGCTGAGATGAAATGAAGTAACATTGCTGACATGATCAGACCAGCCCCTGACTCATGCTGAGCCCTCGCTAAAGGTTAACTGCCACGACTAGTCTCGATGTCCCACTTCTGAGCCTCTCTCCCAGGCTGAGCTCTAGAAGCTGAGACAGTTCAAAGCCGCGGATGTGACACTCAAAAAGCACAGACAGGGGACCGGGACATGTACATTCCCGAGAACAGCATGAGCAACAAGAGCTGACACAGGGTTGTAGACACTCCCTCCACAGCACCTGGGGGACAAGAAACGTGTCATTGTTTTTCGAATAAAAAATTCAAAACGAGGCCGGGTGTAGTGGTTCAAGTCTGTAATTCCAGCACTTTAGGAGGCCAAGGTGAGAGGATTACCTGAGCCCAGGGGGTCGAGACCCGCCCGGACAACTTGGCAAGACCTCGTCTCTACAATAAATAAAAAAGTTAGCTGGGCATGGTAGCACACGCCTGCAGTTACGGCTACTTGGAAGGCTGAGGCGGAAGGATCGCTGGGTTGGCCATGAGTATGCCACTGCATCAATGCTGGGATGGCCATGAGTATGCCACTGCATTTAAAGCCTGGGTGATGGAGTGAGACTCTGACTCAAAAAAACAAAACCAAAAAATTCTAAACCTTAAAATAATTGTCTCTGACCAAGCAAGTGATACCGGAACCCATTCCCGTGGTGCCACCTGGTGTCACAGCAGCATGGGGAGTGGGTCTCCCTGCATGCTTCCCCAGGCACACTGTTCACCTCCCCCACCCCCACCACTGTGAGTTCAACTGCAGTCATGTCCAGGGTCATACAGGAGCTGGGGGGCTGATTCGGATAAATCTCATGCCATGTGTATTTTACCACAATTTTTTACAAAATGAGACAAGTAAAAAAAAATATTGCCTGTGAAGTAAGTTAAAGATTCAGATCCTTGGGTTCCTCCATAGTGATCAAACTACGAGGTCTGAGATGGATCCTGGGAGGGGCTGATCTTTCATGAGCTACAGGCAAAGCTGAGGAGCACCTCAGTTTGTGAAGCACACTTTCGGCACTAGGAAGCCATGGAAGGTTTTGAGCAGGGTGGTGGCAGGATGTGGTGGAAGGTTACACTGCAGTCTGTAGAAAAAGGTTCTAGAGCCACCTTGTCCGTATGGTTAAGAGGAAGAAGGGGAGGAAGAGAGAAAACAAATAAAGAGGGAGACAGCGTGAGTGATCTCCAGAACCGGGTAAATGATCTCCAATGCAGCAATGAGGAGAAACTTGCTGATCTCAAGGACATTGCCAGCAAGCCAGCAGCCCCCCTTAATGAAAGAGAGTGAGTACCTTCCAGCTTGCCCCCCTTCCACGAGAGTCACCCTGACTGAGGCATCTTACAGCAGGGCCATCTGTAGACACAAAAAGAGCAGCTTCTTCTGCTGGAGGCAACCATCCTGTGTCTCTGGGTCCTGGCCAGGAACAGAATTCAAGCTTCAGAGTGATTAGCAGGGACAAAGGCATCTGCACTGTCCTGGCCAACACCTGCAGGAGGGAAATGAGAAACCCTCGCTGGGAGCCACCCGGCTCTACTCCAATGTCCCTGACTGACAAAGACCCCTTATCAAAAGGGGACAGACCTGGCAGGGAGGAGTAGAGCCAAGGCCCTCCCTAGGCAGCCTCTCCAGAGCCATTTCCGGTGCCACTGGAGCGCTGAGGCCTTGCTCTCATCCAGAGACACTGCAGCATCTGTGGAAGGAAAGCAGGCATGTGGTCCAGCCCTGAGGCCAAGCCTTTGCCAGATGAGATAAGGAGATCGGTTTCTCTGGGCCCTTTCTCTGCTCCGAATGCTTTTCAAGGCGCCAAATCAGCTTCATCCAGAATGATAAAGAGGTATGTGGACTCCACGCCCCAGGGACTGGCTCCCTCCTCCCCTCCAAGGTGAATCCAGTCAGGTGGCAGCTAGACTCAACCAGAGAATGATTTTTAAAAGGCAGGGACAGAGCAGAAGGCTTCTCTGCCCCATAGAGAGGTTTGAGGCTGGAGGGAACAGATAGGGGTGTTTTTTTTTTACTTTTTCTTTTTTTTTTTGAGTAGGTGTCTCACTCAGTTGCCCACGTTGGAGTACAGTAGCACACTCACGGCCACCACAGCTTCAACCTGCTGGGCTCAGGCGATCCTTCTACCTCAGCCTTCCAAGTAGCTGGAACCACAGGCATGCACTACCAACACAGCTAATTTTTTGATTTATTGTATTGACGAGATCTCACTAAGTTGCTCAGGCTGGTCGTGAACCCGTGGACTCAGGCAATTCTCTTGCCTCAGCCTCCCAAACTGCTAGGATTACCAGGCGTGAGCCACCACACTGGTTGCAGATGAGTTTTTATGTTGGCACCTGGACCCTGCTGCCAACAAATTGATCACTTGCAAGAATATTTTCAGAAGGTTGACGTCTGTGCACTTAGTGCCAACATTTGGCCTCAGATGTGCCCCTGAAGGAGCCTGCCTCCAGAAATCCTTTTCCAGCACAGTGTCCATTCACACCTCCTTGACTTATCTCTAGAGAATCTCAGGTGTCCTTTGTCCCCCCATTATACATGCTTTTTGTAAAAACTTTCAACACAGCCGGGCTTGGTGGCTCAGCCTGTCATCCCGCGCCTTTGGGAGGCCGAGGTGAGTGGATTGCCTGAGCCCGCAGGTTCAAGACCCCCCTGGGAAACTTGGCGAGACCTCACCTCTACAATAAATCAAAAAATTAGCCGGGCTTGGTAGCACGCTCCTGTAGTTCCAGCTACTTGGAAGGCTGAGGCGGAAGGATCGCTGGAGCCCAGCAGGTCGAGGCTGCGGTGTCCAGGAGCGGCCACTGCACCCCAGTCTGGGCAACTGAGTGAGACTCCGACTCAAAAAAAAAAACTTTAAACACCACTGTGATGGATTGAATTCTGTCCATCCCCCTTTCAAATTCACCTCTTGGACTCCTAATCCCCAGGTCCTCAGAATGTGAACTTATTTGGAAATAGGGTCATTGCAGATGTAGTTAGTTAAGATAAGGTCATAGTGGACTAGGATGGACCCTAATTCAATATGACAGTAGTTCTTACGAAAGGGGAAATTTGAACAAAGAGACACACAAAGAGAGAAGACAGTGTGAAGATACAGGGAATGACAATCATCTACAAGCAAGGGAGAAAGGCCTGGAACAGGTCCTCCCCTCCTGGCCCTCAGAAGGAACCAACCCTGCTGACACTTTGATCTCAGACTTCTAACCTCAGTGACTATGAGACACAAATTTCTGATGTTTAAGTCCCCCAGTTTGTGGTACTTTTCCCAGCTGTCCTACATCCCCTCTATTAAATGCCTTAGTGCTGGAAATGCCTTGAGTGGTTTCCATTTTCCACAATGGATCTTGAGCAATAGAAAAAATTTGATGAGTCTTATTTCAGACACTTCTTCAGAGAATTTAAATAATATTTATTAGTTTTCCATTTAAAACTACAAAATTAACACCTGTTCATTGTGAAAGTTTTTTAGTTACTCAAGAATATACAAAAGAAAATAAAATAATCACTATCAGAATTTTTGAGGTTTTTCCATTCAGTTTTTTCCCTGTGGGTCTCTGTGGATATATATGCTCTCTTCTAAGCTGGGATCATAATGTGCATACAGTTTTATAACTTGCTTTTTTATTCTTTTAACTGTGAGCATTTTTCTATGTTGTATAATTAATTCTCTTTAATAAGAGAAGTTTGAAAAAATACAGAATATTGTGCCATAGTTCATTTTTTGTTTTAACTCATTTCTTTTGTGAGATAACTCATAAATATAAAAGATGCTATTAACATGTATACAATTTAAACAATAACATGAACAGTAGGTAAAGAAACAGAACATTTACTAATTACTCCAAAAGCCATTTCCCTAAAGATTCAACCACTCTCCTGACTTTATAATAATTCCTCCCTTGCCTTGCTTAGTGAGTTTTACTATCTTTGAATTCATTTCTAGACAATATCATGTAGTTTAGCTGTTTTTTGAATTTTATGTAAAAGGGGGCTATGTCTTTCTGTTGGCTTCTTTTGCTCTTTTGTCCATTGCTGCAGTTATTACTTAGCTTAATTTATTCATCCACATTTATTGTTTGTGGGCCTTCATGAACATTCTTGCAAATAAACCCGAGTGCACATGCCATGCCCTTCTTCTGGGTAAATGCTTTGGAGTGAAACTGCTAGATCACAGAGTATATGAGTTTTCACTTGGTCAGATAGTGTCAAATTGATTTGCAGCATGTTTGGACCAATACACATTCCCATCAGCAGTGGTGAGTTCCCATTCTTTCATATCCTCACTAATACCAGGGATCATTAGACTTCATGGTTTTTCCAGTCCAGTGGTGTGTGATAGTATCTCATTGTGGTTTTAATTTTCATACTTCTGCTTACTAAGGAAATTGTATATCTTTTCATGTTTATCAGCCACGTGGATTTCCTTTGCTGTGGAATTGTGATTCAAAACTTTTGCTCATTTCCATGGATCAGCTTATTCCATGTTGTTCTTACAGGAATGCTTTACATATTCTAGATATAAGTCCCTTGCCAGCGATACGTGCTGCGAATGTCTTCTTCCAATCTGTAGCTTGTCTTCATTTCCTTTGTGATGTCTTTTGATTGACATGAATTTAATAGTTTTTTGCTTTAATGGTTAGTTCATGTTTTGAGTCTTGTTTTAAGAAATCCTTCTGTGTCCTAAGATCAAGAAGAAATTTTACTATACTCCTTCTGAAATGTATTATCTTACCTTGTACTGTCAATTCATCCCCTTGTAATTATTTTGTGGATTATATAAGGTCAGAGCCCAATTATACCCAATTGTTCTGGCACCATTTGTCGCAAACTTAGTCCTCTGCTACAGATCTGCGTACAACCTCTATCACATTTGGCATCCACAAACATACAGACCTGTTGCTGAATTCTCTAGCCTGTCCCATGTATCTGTCTGTCTGCCTCAGGCTTTACTTAAGCACTCCCTGATTATGGAACAGTGTGACAGAATCATGTTTTGAAAACAAATATTTCTACCAATCCACTATTTCCAGTTACCCCATGTTGCGCCCTTATTTGGGCAGCTGGCCTGGGGGACATCCATAACCTTGAGGAATGGTTCTTGCAGAACACAGATGATAAATACTCAAGTGCTTGGCTTTTAAATTTCAAAAGAACACAGACAAGTCAGCCCATGAGACAAGATAATTCCTTGGGCCAGGTGTGGTGGCGCATGCCTATAATCCCAGCACTTTGGGAGGATGAGGTGGGAGGATCACTTGAGGCCAGGAATTTGAGATTACAGTAAGCAATGATTGTGCCACTGCGCTCCAGCCTGAGTGACACAGAAAGATCATGTATGAAGGAAAAATAATTCCTTGGACGAATCAGAAGTGATGGGGACAGCCTGAAGACAGGTTTCCTATATTTGGACCATCTCTCTTGACTTCTAGATTCTTGGGAAGATAACCACAGTGGGAACTGGTAGGATTTCGGGTATCAACACTATTGGAGCAGTGAAGCAGAAGAGGCCTAGAAGGTGACAAATATCTCCTAAATGTGACAAGTCATGTTATCAAAACTGATAAAGGGCACCCTGTGCAGACAGGCCTTGCAGTGGAGAGAGGAGGGCGTGATAGTGACTTAAAGAACCCATGGCCCGAGCCCAGGGGCCAGGACATCTCAGCAGACATTCCATTCCACACATCATCCTCCAGTACAAAGCTGGATACAAATGGTGAAAACAGACATCTCTGACTTGTTTCCAGTGAAAGGGTAAGGTGCTCAGCCCTTCACCATCAAGTACAGTGTTAGCTCTCAGGACTTTTTTTGTACACACCCTTTATCAGAATGAGAAAGTTCCATTCTATTCCTAGTTTGCCGAGGAATATCATGGATGGGTGGTGAATTTTTTCAAGTTCTTCTGTTCATATTATATGATTTCCACTTTATTCTATTAACATGATAAGTTCTATTGACTGATCTTTATGTTTTTTTTGAGTTGGAGTTTCACTCTGTCGCCCAGACTGGAGTGCAGTGGCCGCTCCCGGCTACCGCAGCCTTGACCTGCTGGGCTCCGGCGATCCTTCGGCCTCAGCCTTCCAAGTAGCTGGAACTACAGGCGCGTGCTACCACACCCAACTAATTTTTGATTTATTGTAGAGATGAGGTCTCGCCAAGTTGCCCAGGCGGGTCTCGAACCTGCGGGCTCAGGCAATCCACTCACCTCAGCCTCCGAAGGTTTGGGATTACAGGCTGAGCCACCGAGCTCGGCTGACTGATCTTTAAATGTCATAATAACCTTAAATTCCTGGTACAATCACCACAAGTTACTGGACTCAATTTGCTAATATTTTGTAAAGAATTTTTATGTTTATAAGAGATACTGGTTATCTCCTGTGATGGAATTTTCTTTTCCTGAGATGTCTTTATCAGGTTTTGGTATTGGGGTTATACTGGCCTTAAAGATGTAACTGAGGCTGGGCTCGGTGGCTCATCCTACAATCCCAGCACTTTGGGAGGCCGAGGCAAGTGAATTGCCTGAGCCTGTGGGTTCGAGACCAGCCCAGGTAACTTGGCGAGATCGCATTTCTACAATACATTTACAAAATTTATTTTAAATTTTATTTTATTTTAAATTTACAATAAATTTTAAAAATTAGCCAGGTGTGGTAGCACTTGCCTGTAGTTTGGACTACTTAGAAGGCTGAGGTGGAACGATCGCTAGAGCCCAGCAGGTCGAGGCTGCAATGGCCGTGAATGTGCCACTGCACTCCAACCTGGGCAACAGAGTGAGACTCCAACTCAAAAAAAAAAAAAGATGTAATTGAGAAGTGTCTTCTCCTCATCTATTTTCCAAAATAGTTGTTATAAGATTGGTATTAGTTCTTTATTAAATATTGATTAAGCCGGGCTTGGTGGCTCAGCCTGTAATCCCGCGCCTTTGGGAGGCTGAGGTGAGTGGATTGCTGAGCCCGTGGGTTCGAGACCTGCCTGGGCAGTGAGACCTCATCTCTACAATAAATCAAAAAATCAGCCGGGCGTGGTAGCGCATGCCTCTAATTCCGGCTACTTGGAAGGTTAAGGAGGAAGGACTGCCGGAGCCCAGCAGGTCGAGGCTGCGATGGCCGGGTGCGGCCACTGCACTCCAGTCTGGGAGACAGAGTGAGACTCCAACTTAAAAAAAAAAAAAAAATATATATATATATATATATATATATATTGATTAAATTCATCAGTGAATAAAGTCATTTGGGCTTGGATTTTTTTCCCCCCTGTGATCAGATTTGTTTTTTGTGGGTTTACAAAATTACAAATTAAATTTCTTATTTTATACAGAGCTATTCAGATTATCTAGTCTATCTAGTGTCAATTTTAGTAAGAAATATTTTAAAATAAATATGTCCATTTCATTTATGTTCTTGAATTTGTTGACATAAAGTTAATCAAAATATTCTTTAATTACTTTTTTTTAAATTGGAGTTTCACTCTGTTACCCAGGCTGGAGTGCAGTGGCACAGTCATGGCCACCCCAGGGTCGACCTGTTGGGCTTCAGTGATCTTTCTGCCTCAGCTTTCCAAGTAGTTGGAACTACAGGTGTGTGCTACTATGCCCAGATAATTTTTTATTTATTGTAGAGACAAGGTCTCACCAAGTTGCCCGGGCTGTTCTTGAACTCGTGGGCTCAGGCAATCCACATGCCTCGGCCTCCCAAAATGCTGGAATTACAGGCTGAGCCACCAATCCCGGCCAATATCTTTAATCTTCAAAGGCAAATCAACTCCTGCTTTTTTCAATATGCCATTTAATTCATCCAATAAATTCTTCATTTTAGATGTATTTTTCAAAATATCAAATATGTTTTTTTTTTTAAGTGAGAAAGCAGGATTTATTGAGAGGATAGAGAAGCTCCCACAGTGGGAGGGGACCCAAAGGGGTTGCCCCAGGTTTTTTTTTTTCTAATTTCTATTTCTCAATTAAGGTTCCCTACTAAGGCTCACTATGACTATTTGTCCTTTAAGTTCTTGAACATTTCTATAATAGCTGTTTTAACATTATTGCCTGCTAATTTGACCACTTGGTTCATCTTAAGGTCTATTTCTATTGTCTAATTTTTCTCTTGACTATAGGTCACATCTCTTTGTTTTTTCACATATCTACTAGTAAAAAGTTAATAGTCTTGTATGGCAGCCAGACAACCAGCAGATCTTAACAAGAAGCCCCTGTATAAGTGACAGAATTTACAAGTCTTGGTGCAAAGAAAGCCCAGAGTGAGGATGGGGAACTATGACTAAAACTTTGTCCTAGGCACTAAAATAGGCTTGACTGAAGGAAAAATGACCTCATAGATAATCTGCTGCATGTTGTATAAGTTCTGGATTATGTTCTCTTCCCTGAAGAGTGTTGATTTTTGTTAAAATTCCTGACTGATCATCTTGATTTTGTGGAGGCCTGGTTTTTATATTTTATTAGGAAAGATATGTTTTGATTTTGCCTTTGGTCTTAGCATAAATATGAGAAATAGTCTTTATTTCTTATACATAACCCACTTGGGGTCTCAGTGGAAACTCCAAGATGTTTATGGAGCTCCTCTAACTTAGTGGGACTCTATCTTCAAACTTTGACTCTTGCAGTGGGAAGCAGGTGACATCTCTGATTAGCTTTTCTAACCCTCCAGCTGTTACTTTCTTCTGGGTTCCTTAGACTCTCCCCCATGCAAACATGGTTAGTAGTCAGCTGAGGTAGAGAAGAGAGTTACTATCTAGATTTAAGAGATGTCCACTCAGGTCCCCTTCTTCCTGGGATTTCCCTCCTCTACTTCCAGATGCTTTGGCAGCTCTAAACTCCTTCCTGTGAATCTCAAATCAATAATAATGAAACTTTCTGAGTTCTAGCCCTAGGTAGCGCCTTCCAGGAAGGGGCTTCATAAATAATATGCAACTCACACAATGGAGTGTCCTTTGTTCAAGAATCAAATTCCCTTTAGTTTCTACCTGATCTTGGTTATTCTCCAAGGTCTTCAATAGTTGTTTCTTTGTTTTTTATTGTCACTACTTTGTCCATTGCTATCTGTGGGAGGATTACTGACACAAATTAGTCTAGCATTCCATGGAAATAGAATCTTCTGAATAATGTGTATTTTGAAAAAAATTATTTTATTGCATCCATCCATATTGAAAAGCATGTTTATGGAATCTTTAAAAAGATTCAACCTTTTAAAAGGCAGAGAAGCCGGGCTCGGTGGCTTAGCCTGTAATCCCATGATTTGGGAGGCTGAGGTGAGTGAATTACCTGAGCCTGCGGGCTCGAGACCTGCCTGGGCAACTTGGCGAGACCTCATCTCTACAATAAAAAAAAAAATTAGCCGGGTGTAGTGCGCACCTGTAGTTCCAGCTACTTGGAAGGCTGAGGCGGAAGGATCACCAGAGCCCAGCAGGTCAAGGTTGCCGTGACCAGGAGCGGGCATGTTACCTAAGCTCTCTGGGCTTTGAGTCCTCATCTATAAACTGAAATCAAGAATACTGATCTCAGCCGGGCTCGATGGCTCAGCCTGTAATCCCAGCACTTTGGGAGGCTGAGGTGAGTGGATTGCCTGAGCCCGCGGGTTCGAGACCTGCCTGGGCAACTTGGCGAGACCTCATCTCTACAATAAAGAAAAAAAATTAGCCGGGCTTGGTAGCACGCGCCTGTCGTTCCAGCTACTTGGAAGGCTGAGGCAGAAGGATCGCCAGAGCCCAGCAGGTCGAGGCGGCGGTGGCCGGGAGCGGCCACTGCACTCCAGTCTGGGCGACAGAGTGAGACCCCAACTCGAAAAAAAAAAAAAGAATACTGATCTCACAGCAATTGAGGGAGCAGTAAATGAAGTAACATATATAAAGTCCCGGCACTAGTAACTGTTCCATAAATGTTAACTTTATGGTTCAAGAGGGAAAGCATTCCATATCTGTGAAGTAAGGTTCTTGTTCTTACACTGAAAGCTGTTCGATTGTTTTCACCTAAAAACTGAATGTCCCACACTGTCTTTATAGAAATATTTAATCTTGGCTGTTATTTGCCTTTGGCAAATAACCCAGCGAAGGGGCTAGAATAGAAGTAAAGGGTAACATGACTGTACACCATGACCTGATCAGTATTAGGCTGCTGGTGGGCCAAAAAGCTCAGTGTGCATGGTCTTGGCCAGGCTGCAGGGAACTGGCAGATTGAGATGTGGTCTCCAGTTAGGAGCAAGAACCGACCAGTGCAAGTGGAAAGGGGGCCCGGGATGGGGGTGCTCAGAGAGGCTTGCCTGAGGGGGTAACATTACCACAGGATCTTCAAGTGTGCCGGGGGAGCCAGGGGCGGGTATTCCAGGTACTGGAGGCCACAGGCCCAAAGCACAGTGAGCGGAGAGGGATTTCCTGGCTTCTTTTTCAGTAGGAGGAGGAAGTGGCGGTGCGGGTGATAGGGTGAGAGTGTGGAGCATAAATGAGTCGTAAAGGCCTGGCCAGTCAAGCAGAGCCCGAGCCCAATTAAGCCAAGAAGTCTGGGCTTGAACCAGAGCAGTATCTAAGCAGGAGAGTCAAGATAAGATGTGCTTCTCTTTTCTTTCTTGCTTGCTTCTTTCTTTCTTTCTTTCTTTTTTCAGAAAGAAGATGAACTGGAGGAGCAGGAAATGGGCAGGGCATGCACTGTGAGGGAAGCTTTGTCAGGAGATGAGGAGGTAGGAGAAGGGGCCATCCTATGACATTAACCAGGAGGGATTCGTGGGATCAGATGACTCATCGGACTTGAGTCTGGACGTTTTGAGCCGCTGACGTTTCTGGGTGGGGAAATAATGTGGGAGGTGACACTAAATTGAGATGAAGTGACAGGAGAGTCAGTTTTTATCAATTCTCTCCCAGTCTTGGGAGGTAACGATAACTGTGCCCATTTTACGGAGGAGGAAGCCATGCTCTGGCATATGTTGGTAAACTTGTCCAAGATCACAGAGTTGCAGGCAGACAGGCACAGGGCCTGGCCCCATTGTCTGTGGAGTTGATCCAAACCAGTGCTACACTGGCAAATCCAATGGAAAAACAGCCTGCTTTGAGGGATGTGCCATTTCCTGTGGTGTAAATACTCCCACCTCAGCCAGTTTCAGGCTACCAGTGTAATGTCACTGAATGTGGACCTGGGAAGTTGCTTTCATGAGCCAGTCCCTAGCTGGCTCCAGCCTGCCACTGACTCAAACCCCTCAAATCCAGGTCTTCCTGGTGCTGAGGTTCCTTCTCCCACAGCACCAAACGAAACCACTCACAATTAATCCATAGGTCTTCACAGTCTTCACAGTTTTATTCCCTGCCTTTCACCCCAAACTCTCATGGGTTTATATGATTGTGGGTTGGTGTGTACAACGAGATTTCGGAGAAGCCCTGACAGTATGGTGGAATCACTGCCCCTCACTCTGGATCCAACCCCGAGCCCTGCTATTGCAGGATGTACAATTTAGTTCTTTTTTCTGGAGCCACATCCAAGCAGCAGGCCTCACGCAGAGGAACGTTCTGCTGAGCGTGCACAGGAAAGGCTGCAGATGCTCAGACCCGTGTCTTGCTTACTGGAGGAGCTGCCGCTCGGCAAAACTCCTCCCGTAGCAGGGACAGTCACTGCCCACCCCTCAGAACCAGACACAGCAATCTCTCTTCCAAAGTAGGAATCGCGTTTCTGATGTCAAAATCTGCACACAGACTCCATTTGCAAAGCATCTGTTTTCAAAGTTAGCACCTCCACATTCTCTCAGACAATTCATTCAAAGACAATGTGTGGCATTTTAGCACTAAACCCAGGAAGTCCCCATGCGTCCCATTTTCTCCCAAGTCTTGTGGCTTGTGGTATTTTCCTTCTAGCATGACCCTGGCTGCTGTGGAGGCAGAAGAGAGGCAGACATGGGGCAGTGGAAACGAGGGCAAGTGGAGCCTCACTGACAGGGCACTTCTGTGAGTGGAGGGGACAGGGCACTGGGATGAAATGGAGCAATTCTGCAACCAATTCACCTCCCAAAGCAACATGGGGAAGTTAGCTGTAGCAGGGACTCGGAGGGAAAGGCGGCCGCGCCCAGCCCTTGGCTGTGGGGATGGGTGGTGAGATGGGGCCACAGGTTGCTTGTCCAGGGCCCTGAGCTGCCTAGAGGGTCTTTGCTCCGATGGGAAGTGGAAGCCAGCATCCAGGGGCGATCTGGCAGCAGAGCTCCACTCCTAGGCAGGCAGAGTGGCCAGGCCTGGCCAGCAGCTCCAGGCGGACCCAAGGGAAATCAGCTGGGGCAGGACAGGGCCCTCCTACCCTGCCAAGCTGATGGAACATGCGTGTCACATCCTCCCGAGGATGTGGCCCAGTCGGTGAGTGCACTGACACCCACCCCAGAAACACCGGCCTGGTGAGTTTTTGCTGGAAGGTACATCCTCTCAGGAGAAAGGCCCATCCCCAAATCTAATTTTAAAGGAGGCCCATGAATCATAATCCAAACCGCTCATTACCGGTGCCTGCGTGGAGAGCCGCCTCAGACCTTGGGGCTGTTTTCACCCTTGGAAAGCCACTAAGGCGCAGGTTATTAACAGTGGCTTTCCTGTGCCCAAGGCCCTCTTGGAAACCTAGCTCACAGATGCTGGGACGGGCCTCCAGCCACCTTCTCCTGCCATTAGATGCATAGTATCTGCCTTTCATCACCTGATCCTCCCAGTAAAGTGCTCGTTCACAGAGTCCTTCAACCCTGGGATGCAGATCGAACCCACAGACAACCGACAACTTCAAACTTAATAATGTGCTATGCCTCCAAGGAGCACAAAAACCAAATAATAATAAATTACAAGTCATATATATATATATGACATCATATAAGACACATTATAATATCATTGACCTTAAAAACTTGCCTGGAACATAGGTAAAAGTGGCCCATTGTTTCGTCTTTGAGTATCAAAACGACTTCCCTTCGGCTTGCAAATGTTTCCCACCAGAAAATCACTTCTGGCTGCCCAGAGGGATGCCAGTGCCTCTAGTCACGTCCACACCTCATCCAGCTCTCCCACCACGCTGCCCAGTCCCGGAAAGGCCATGCTTATCTCCAGCCGGCCACTCCCGCTCCTGGCCCCTGCCCATCCTGTCTCGGGATGAGTGTGGGCCTGGGAGCGGAGGGGACCTCATTCCCAGAGGGGCCCTCAGCCTGGAACCCGCCTCTCCTTGCTCCCTGAGTCATCCATAAGTCTGCCTTTTTCTCGCTTTGTTGTGACTCAAGCTTTGCAAGTCACAGAGCTGGGTTTGTGGAGCTGGCGTTTTCACAGGATGACGTAGCCAAGACACTGTGAGCAATATTCCCAGGGCACTTCTTGAAGGGCATTTCGTCGTTTAGGGTTATTTTTTAAAGCTTTTATTGGAATTACTAGTAGGTACAAAATGTCAACTTTGACCCAATAAAACACCAGATGACTTAATGTTATGTAGATGCTGGCGATTCAAGACGGAACAGCGGAACAGGGAGCCTGGAGGGGGTCTGGATTAGGGGACTCTCCACTCTAGGAAGGAAGGCAGCCTTCACAGGCGATTTCAACTTATCAGTGTGTTTGGAGTAGAAGAAAACAGAGCCAGATGCCAAACTGTGTGAACACCATGACTTCACACTCAACCTCCACGGGGAAATGGCCCCAGTGGGAACGGGTAAGAATGGGGGTGCAAAAGGAAGGGCCTGGGTCTCTCTCTCTCCTTCCTCTCCTCCAGGTCCCTATGTGTATATACTTCTTATTGTGGTTACCTTGTTATTTATGATGGAAGAAATAAAATTCACTTAAAAATCCGAAACGCTTCCTTCACAACACTACCAGGGCCCTTCAAAAGTGCACTTGCAGACAGTTGGTTTCTCGCTTGCTTCAGATCTCAGAGTCTGCTCAGGGTGCTTGAGTCTGTGAAGGAAATTCCCCTTTAGTCAAGTAATGAGGAGTAAACTTTTGACTAAAGACCCACCCAAACTTAATTCTGGAATAATAAATTTGGAGATCACCTGGAGGTTCAGCTAGAAGCATGCGAATGTACAGGGTGCAGCAAGCCAGGAGTGTGGCGGGGTGGAGCGGGTGGCTGGGAGGACGGGCTGTGGCTTGACCCTGGCGATGAGCTGAGGCCAGTCGGCAAGGAGGAGGAGGCAGTGAGGCCCAGGAGTGTGCCGCCTTGATTGTGACAGACTGCTTACCAGAGAGAAATTCACGACAGATATGCCAGTTTCGTTTAAGTAGACTCCAGAGCCCACCTGATTTTTGCCATTAAGTGATTTGAACAATATCTTATTACATTTTTTTTCATTAAAAAGCAGCCAGGTATAACTGCCTAAGGAAGTGCAACTAGAATGATCTTTAAAGGACAAGATTTCATTTTTGTCTGTATTAGCAAAAAATGAAGACCCTCATAAGTGAAATACATTTAATAAATTGAACACATTTAAACACGTCTGATGACAGACATTTAAGTGGTTTGACTGCACTGATGACAAGGTAGCCCCTAATCTGGTTGGTGCTGTGGTTTCCGGTTGAAGATACACACCCATGCCCCGCACCTCCAAGCCTCTGCAAAAAAATAACAAACCAGGTCTGAAGCATAATCTTTCCACTGGAAGTCACTCAAAATGAGTCGCAGTCATTGAATCTGTCGTCTTGTAGCCTTTACACTTTCATTGCATTTACAAGTTAGACCAAGCGATTTGATTTGGTGTGCGCATTTTCAACTGGAACGGAAGGGGACATCTTTCCAGAACTCGGAAAGCGCCGTGGGACCCACCACAACAGGCAGCAGCCCTGTGAACCCACTTTAGCCGACAGACCCCCCAGCTGGCTCCCGAGCCAGTGAAGCACATAAGCTCCTTTGCAGCAGAGATTACAGCAATTTATACCGCGGTAATGCAGCCTAATTCCCCAGGGCGTGTGTCCCTGTGGTGCAGGAAGGGCTGGCCCCAGGCTCCCTCCAACAGGAGAGCACAAGAGGAGGCCTGAGCTTTCTGGGGCCTGAGCAGGACCCCTCTGTCCGGTGGGCAGGTGTCCTGCAGGGGCATCACCATTCTGGAGGGTGGGTCTAAACGGCAAGGCCCTCGCAGCTGGGAGGACGCCTCTGAAAGCCAGTGAGTCCCTTAAGTGTTGTCCTTATGAGACAGCGTGGTGACTGCAACTTACCAGTATGTGCGTTCAACGCCAGGACCCACTAATGATGCGGGTGGCTGCAGCGCATGCAGACCTCCAGGTGGTCCTTCCAGGGCATGAAAGGAGGCACGTACAACGACCCTTTCACTTGGGTCAAGTCTATAAGAGGCAAGTGAGTGCTCCCCGCCTGCTGGAGCAGAGGCACACATGAACTGTGCCCCTGTAAGGGAGGAAGAAACTCCACGTCCACTTCCAGGCTTTCAGGGCCTAGGCTTAGGGACCTTTGTAGACAGAGTGTGGTCAGAGACCGGGGCAGGAAGGAGGCTCAGACTTTGCCTACAGGGCTCAAGAACTTGGTTGGCGGGCCATGAAGGGGCACTTAGGGACTGGGGAAAGACCAGGCTTCCAAGTGTCAACTTCCTTCTGGTTTCTGCACTCGTGAAGGGGCCAAGCTGCAGGTTCACCGGTACCATCTCCTCCTGCTCTCAACCCTGAGTGGAGGGGGTCCCACCACCCTCACCCCCAGGCCTGCTTTTGTAGCGGCGAGGGAATGTCTTGTGACTGGTGCTATGTGACATATGGCCATCGTCTCCAAACATGAGGGTCCTGGGATGCTCTGGCCCACATCCATGCTCTGGTCTCATCCGGGCCCAGAAAAACAGTGTTGGAAAGATGACCCACCTTCTGGAAGCAAGGTACCGGATCGCCTGTCTGCCAGCACTGTTGGCCCCACAAGACAACAGTCCCATTCCAGAAGGGCGCCTGGATGTCCGACAGCAAGACTCAGGAAGCCCCCTCGGCATATCCCTCCGCCAGGTCCTGGGAGAGCCCCATCTCCCTTCTGCCCTGCAGCTCCTCAGCAGAGGCCTACAGTCCGCCAACCCAAGCCCATATGAACATGTGGTTCCCTCGTTTGTGTACATAGATCTTCAGAATTCTATCTGTGCGAGTGCAGACACAATTCACACACACGCACACACACACTTCACGTTCCAGGCCCAGACACGCAAACCTGGTGATTCCTTGTGGAAAGGGCCTGAGACTGGATGCTTGGAGGGGAGGGAAGGAGGCTTCTGCTTTCAGGCCTTTGTGCATTGTGATTTCCTCCCTCCTCTTCAACCATATTCAATTATTCCTGATTTTAAAATATTGTCGTCAGGTGATCTGATGTGTCGCGTTATGGCCCATTCCATTTTACTCTTGATTCTTCTCTGTATTAAAAGTAAAGTAATGCACACTAATAGGAAGTCAGAAGTAACAGATGAAACAAATGAGATATAACACGAGGCTTCCCGAGTTTAAGAATGGCTTACTTCCAGGCTCACAGTTCCAGCTGTGACTCCACCCATTTAACAGCACAGGCACCCCATAGGGAGGCCGAGGAGGGCATTCCTTTGGGAATGGCACTGGGAGGGAGTAGGGCGGACGTTGACTCTCAACATGCCAGGGGCAACCAGGAACCAGAGACCCAGGCCTGCCCTCGTGGGACTGTAGTGAGGGAGACACTACCACATGGTCATGGAATGCAGTCAAACTGTGTCATGTCTACACAGAAAGGGCCCAGGATGGCACCAGAGTGGACAACAGGTGTCTCAGCTGTGCCCTGGAGGACAGTCAGCTTGGCCAGAAGGGAAGCATGCACCCAGGCAGCAGAGACTGATGCCCCGTAGTTGAGACCAGCGTGGTTGGAGGAGGAGCCCAGTGGAGTGGAGGTGGATTGGGGGCAATGGTTGTGTTGAGGAAAGCCCCCGTGATAGTGGGAGTACGGAGTCCACCCTCTGGAAGAACAAAGCACCAGAGTGACCTGGGAGGGATCGGGAAGCAGAACCCAGAGGCCAGCAAGCAGCGTCCAGGCACAGCACTGTCAGGGCAGAGAGCCAAAGGGTCCAGTGGCACTTCTGGAGACTGAGCCTCGAGGGGCGGCAGCACTTCCAGAACATCAACACCGTTATCGAGGAGGACAGACGTGAGCCAGAGTGGACGCAGGGAAGGACAGGCGAGTTTAACCAAGGGTCACCAAGATGCTGGATAAACATTGAGGTGTGGTAGAGCTATTGCTTGCATCCTGTCCCCATTCCCACAGCTCACCATTATGGTAATCAGGGCAGAATGTAAATTATGTTGTCATCAAGATGCACATTACGCTCTTCCTTACTGAAGAATAGAAATGTCTTTTTTTTTTTGAGTTGGAGTCTCACTCTGTTGCCTAGGCTGGAGTGCAGTGGCATGCTCACGGCCATACCAGTGTCGACCTGCTGGGCTCTGGCGATCCTTCCGCCTCAGCCTTCCAAGTAGCCAGAACTATAGGTGCGCACTCCCACGC
The DNA here is from genome assembly GCF_000164805.1 of Carlito syrichta. NCBI lineage: Eukaryota > Metazoa > Chordata > Mammalia > Primates > Tarsiidae > Carlito > Carlito syrichta. Next base: position 349,183 of record NW_007255240.1, on the reverse strand, counting down.
CCGGCTGATTTTTTTATTTATTGTAGAGATGAGGTCTCGCCAAGTCACCCAGGCTGTTCTCAAACCTGTGGGCTCAGGTAATCCCCGCACCTCGGCCTCCCAAAGTGCTGGGATTACAGGCTTGAGCCACTGTGCCCGGACTGCTTTTTTTTTTTTTTTCCCAAAGGAAAAACTAAACATTCCCACAGAGTAAATGGCAATTAGGCTGAATTATAGCAATTTTTTGTGTGAGCACAATGTCATTACGCTGAGCCTTAGCTGTCATTACACTGCAAATACCCATCTGGGGAGTGCATTTCTTGTCTGCAAGAGCTTGCTTGCAACCTTGGCATTGATGATTTCACTTTTTGATTCTTGAGCTATACAGCAACTGTATATCTAGTTAAAGTGATCCTGATACTCTGTGAATGTTTGTGCACACGACGCTACATGGGGTACTTGTTAAAATGCAGATTCTGCAGGGCCCAGGAAGGTGCATTTCTATCAAGGAGTCTGAGCCTGGTTTGAAGACCTTTGTTTTAGAGAATAGACAGTCAACAAGCTGATGAGGAATAAACAGAAGGCAAGCTCATTCTAGGAATGAAACAGAGAAGGCGGTCCTTAAAAGTTAGTTTCATTTCACTCCCAAACAGCAGTCCACAGAAATATTCCCTCAAATAACTTGAAAAACTTCATGAATCTGTGTTTAAGTTTTTTACTCTCCAAATGTAATACAATTATTCAGCTAAAACAGGAATAATGAGACAAAATGGTTCTGAAAAGTACAATAGAAAAATATTGTTCACTGGTTTATTTTTCCAAATGAGCAATAGGCTATTTACAAATAAGCAGATCTCCAATGACATATATTAAAATGGCAAGTCTATCACTGTCTGAAATCTAAATTAAAAAAAATTTATTAAGGCACATTTGATCTGTGAGTTTAAAACAAACTTTCTGGTATAATGATAGATTTATTCATTTCATTTTTGTCCCCAAAACATGTGAGCACCAAAATTGTCAAAGAACACTTAATATTTAGCAAAATAGTAAGGAATGTAAAAATTGAGGGGAAAAACCGTTTTCAAAAGGAAAGGAAATCTTTGGAGATCGGTTTACTGCAAATAAAAATACTAAACACACTCCTGATACACATAAATACTAAAAACTAACAGGTACTCAAGAAATGGCAGAGTTCTGAACAATGGATATTAAATAAATTAAAGGTATTTCAGATACAAAGGATAAAACAACAAAACAATCATTTAGGAATGAAGACCATCTCCACCAATGTAACACAGACAGGATGAAATGAACAAAACCAAGTACATTTTTCCCCAATGTTTTCATTAGGGTGTTGTTTTTAGCTTGCGTACATTAGGTTTATTACAATAGTTTTTCGCTGTCACTCTAAACATTAATATTTTACCCTTTAAAGAAAAGGGTCAGGAAGAAAAAATGCCAAATCCTTCTTGAAACTTAATTCCAGGTCCATTTAGGCTAAATGAATTACAAGAAGAGCCACACGTCTTATTGTGCTTTCCTCATTCTCCTGCTTTTAAAAACCCACATGACCATGATAAGCAGAACAAAGCTGGGGAAAATAATCACTTCTGGAAAGCTCTCCTGAAGATGAATGACACAGCTATTATCACATTTCCTTATCTTAATACTGGAACATGAAATGGCTTTTTAAAAGATTGTAAAAAAGACAAAAGGTAGAACCTGTGCAGTGTTAACAGTCACAACAGAACATTTACCAGAGTTACAGTGTTTTGTTACAATAATACTTTGCAGGACCGTTCATGTTTTCTGCCATAGGACTGTAGCAAAGGGGTCTGAAAAGAAAATGTAAAAAAAAAAAAAAGTTTTGTTCATAGGTACATTTCAAGTCAAAATTAACCAGGCCTGCTACATAACGTTCGGCAAGAAGATGTGTTCAAGGCAAACAATGATCACATTCTTGTTCAAAAAGCTCTCAATCTTAAAGGAGTCCTATGTAAGAAAACCACTTGTAAAATATATCCTTGTACGGACTTCAAAAACTGATCATACAAAAAATTTTTGAAAAATAAATTAGATAATTAAAAAAGTCTTTTTCCAGCAAAGCTGGACATCAGGCTGTCCTCACTGAGCCATTATTATTGCTGCTTTTACTGTAACTTGGGTCATTTTTTTCTAGCCACATCTCAGCCAGCTGCTGTGTAGACCCATAGGTCGATGCTTTGGACCCCAAGCACATTTTGTACTGTTTGGGATCCAGATTGGGATCACAGAAGACAGGATGGTGGACATGCACCACTCCTACTTCCTGGCTCCTAAATGTCTTCAAACCTGCCTGGACAACCTTGTTGAAAAGGTCCACGTCCTCCAGCCCCCAGCCCTGGATGGAAACATCAAAGCCACCCACTCGGACAAGATCTCCCTTATAAATACAAGTGATGCCAAACCCATAGTTTCTCCAGAAGCCAGTTTTCTGAGTAAAGGCAAAATGGTTATCACTGGGAACTTTTCCACTATAAACAATCTTTGGGTCATACTGGCTAAAGATGATTGGAAAATATATTTGTTGGCCCAGAAGTGTATTTGCTCGACATCGCTGAAGAAATTCTGTAGTAAACACAAGATCGACATCACAGAAGAAGAGTAAAGATTCATTATTAAACTGGGAAGATCCTACTTCCAGGGCTAGTGCTCTTGAAAACTCTCCAGATACAGGCAAAATCTGCATGTCAGCTTTAGGATACTTAATGCGATAATCTCTCATCAGTTCAACTTGTTTGGCCTTGTCGGGATTGGAGTCAGAATTGAAAAGCAGGACGACGAGCTTGACGTTCTGATTGGGGATAAGACATGTCTTCTCAAAGTTCCCCATAAATCTCACAAACATGTCAAAACGTCCAGATAAAGGAATCAATATATTTATCTTTTTATCTTTGGGTTCTTTGTGCTCGTTCTTCGACCCGGGGAGCTGGAAGGGAACAAGCTTCTTCAGGGAATTTGAGAGAAATGACAAAGATCCAGATTCTTGATTGATTTTGTTGGCCAATTCCTTTGCATCCAGCTCCTCATGCTCCACAAACTGGATCTTGCTGAAAGTCTGCTGTAGATATGCATGCCTCCTCACGGGGACCGTCATTTTCTTCCCTTTGTGCTTTTTGTACAGAAGCAGCAGGTCCAGAATGTACTCAGCCCCATACATGGGATTCACCCTACGGTAGCCATACTGGATCTCCTTGAAGTCGATGATGCGCCCTCTGGTCTTGGCATTTGCATTGATCATCTCCATGACCTGCATGACGATGTCGTCCAAGGCTTCCCTCTGTGCGGAGTCCATTCCTCTTCGAGGGGGCTGGCCGTCGGCAGCTGAATACAAGTATTTCCCAGTCAGAAACTCCCATTCCAGAATCTCCTCTCGTTGGCGGGCCTGGAACCTCATAAAGGAAGGAGGGATTCCCAGCTGGAGGTCTTCTTTATGAATCTCAGTGTTGCTGTATTTGCTCATCAGGACGATTTCTCGGTGGAGCTGTATTGTGCGATGACGAAGTTCAGCTATTTTGCGACTGAGCAAGTAGCTGTGGAGTCTGTACTGGTAGGGTGGGTTTTTGTTGGGGTGTAATGTGATAGCTCGGTGAATTTTACTGTTATGGAGATCTCTAATGTACCCTTTTTTGTTCTGTTCGTAATTCTCATAAAAAAGCTGCTGCATCTGTTAAGAAAAATAAAAAAGATTACTATTTTAGTATTACATGATTGAGTACCAGCATACTCTGCAAAAAATTCAAATATTAGAAATCTTTCTAAATGGTTCACAGCACTCAAAAGGCCCTAGATAACGTCCAATCAGCAGCAGTCCAATGAGGTTAGTGGAATTAACAGATATAAACTGCTTAAAAAAATATGGTTTCATTAATAATAAAAATGAGTCAGCCAATATCTTTTTGCAGGCAAAGATAATTACGAAAAAGTTTTCCCATAATGAAAAAGTATAAAACTGAGATCACAGTCCACCAATGAGCATGCCTAAAAGAGAACGCCAGCCCCGTCCTGTGAAAGGGCCTCGCTTCCTCGCTGAAGACTAGAATAGCAGACCCTGCAGCTGCCCATCTATGGAAATAAACTTCCTCCTGATGGAGCCAAGAGAACTCCAGGAGTACAATCTGATCAAAGGATCAACATGCTTCTGGGGAGCTAGAGCAAAGGAAAGTCATTCAGAGGCAAGAGGAGACCTGGTGCTGGGGGATGTGCTCTCCAGGGTGAAGTCTCCAGAAGCATGTGCACGTTGACACCTTCTGCTCGCCTGCTGGTTTCCCTGAGGGTGCAGACGCATTCCTCTCCAGGGGCCTCTGCAGGTCGGAGCAGGACCGCTTGCTTGGCACCAGGGCTCCCACATCAGCACAGAGCTTGGTGCCTGGGGTTCAGGAAATGCCAATGCCGGCAGAAGGGAAGGGTGAGGGATGAACAGGGCTCATCATTCTACCAATTCTCTCTCTCTGTCCTGTGACACAGGTTTTGGGGGAGCATAAGCTTAAGAGCCATCAGCCAAAATGCATTCCCTCAGCTTAGGAGGGGACTGTGCTGTAAAGCCCTAGTGCCTCTGGGCAAGGAGATGACTGTTTTTACAAACCCTTCTGAAATGTTTGCAAAAAATGTTTAGTAAAAATAACATTTGAGGTTGGTACCTGATAAATTAGTCCTGTTTCTTTCATTTGACATTGTTTTGTTTTTTGTTCATATTGTTACATCTTTTGATAAGGGATAATATGAATTTGAGCTAACTAAAAAATCTGCCTTTAGATAGTAATATTTTGACTTCTTTCCCTGAGCCACTGCAAATACCATAATAACAGAAAAACATAGAGTGGCATTTTTATAGCCTATTTTCTTTTTCTACACAAGACTATAAGCTACCAATAAGTAAGAACAATAAGAGTAAAATGAAGGGACGTCCTTCTGAAGAATGGGTTAAAGGGAACAGAACACAGGGAGCTAAACGCCTGCCAGGCTGTACCAGGGTCAGTGCACTTGCTGGCTCCCTGTGTGTGGAGCAGAGGCCAAAAGCACTGACCTTTCCCTCCTGGACACCAGTGATGTGTAGTCTTAAGAGTAGGATAACAGTGCCCTCCCAAGCACCACCACTGCTTCCCACAACATTTGTGATTCACATGTGATGTATATACATGGAATTATCCATCAAAAACACTGCTAAACTGTATAATTAATTAGAGAAGGTGGTCAAGTTTTTACCTGGGAAGGAGAGTGTCCCTCATCCAGGAAGACAGATACCAACTGTGACCCTTGTGTGTGCTCAGAGGAACCAGGCACTGTGGACCATGCACAGGGGACACTTGTTATGTGGAATTTTATGTACCTCTTCTGCTTTATAAATTTTAACTTTTTATTAGATGTGTGTATAGGAACGCAAATCTCAAACCTGCTTTAGATAATCTAATGCAAAGAATAGGTCTGGAGCTTGCTGAGGGAAAGCAGGCAGGGCACTCCAAGCCCCAGGTGGATGGGCCACTCGGTGGCTCAGCCTGTAATCCCACGCCTTTGGGAGGCTGAGGTGAGTGGATTGCCTGAGCCTGCGG